>NW_020653757.1:1254864-1275157 GCF_003589595.1 Hyposmocoma kahamanoa
GAAAATGAACTTGCTGTTATTTAAGAACGTTTTGACATAGCGCGTTCGGGCATCAGGAAACTCCAGTTCGTTCCTACCAGTCAATAAAGCCTGTAGTGCTGCAGTAGTGCCATCTCCTATGATGTTGTAACTAAAAAACAAATGATAGTTCTAGAGACCAAGCTGGAATTAGGTAGAACGTAGAGTATCAGATAGATGACAGCTTAATTAAAAAACTGGTCGAAGAAAGTTTCAAACGAGTGTGATGACATGACAAGTTGAGAAAAAATGCACAGAGCTGAATGACATTACCTATATGGACAAATGCCTAACTCAAAACAAACTTCATAATAAAAAATGTTCATTTTGAACTCCAAGGCAACACATTGCTGGTAACAGTGTGATGTCTGGTGCTCATAATGTATGTAGGGGCGGTAGCCGCAGTGGTAAGGACGCGGCTTGTCCGACGCAACAGTCGGAATTTCTCCGCTGTCTGGATAGCCTACTACAGTCTGTCTTTTTTGAAGACGAAGTACGAAAGTAGGAAATGACATTTGTAGGGTTGCCAGTTTTCATAAAGTTTTAAATAGTTATGTAGTTATTGTCGATGGTTCTATCGATAAATAGGGAATCGGACAATTTTTCAGAAAGTGTCAAGAATTAACTAAAATAGATATGTACAGCCATGAAAAATAATATTTTATTAAAATAAAGCTTAATAGTCTCTAAAATGTGCTAAAACTACGTTAAAATTTAAATAGAAACAAATTGGCGCGCAAACGTAACAAAATGTCAAATTGAACGCGTGACGTCATTTGTAGGTAAACAAACTACGAAATCAAGGGCAAGGTGTTATTTTAATGTTTTTGTGAAGTTTGAAGTCGTTATGGAACGGAAAACATATCGTTGGTGTGTAGTACCTCAATGTAGGAATACTTCTATAACTACCCTAAATAAACTATTTATTGATGTACCTCGAAAATCCGACATACGAAAAAAATGGTTGGTCCTAAAACGACGAAATATCTGTAAATTCAGCGATATACTTTTGTGAGGATCACTTCGACATAAGTACACTTTATGCAGTGAGGGATACATAGATCGAAGCATGTGTTAATAATTAAATAGTAAATGTTGTGTTATATTCACTAGTGCCTTTAATTATGTAATGTAATAATTATGTATTCGAATTTTAGCTGCCGAATGATATGGAAAATTACATATAAAATTCACCTTGCCCTTGATTTCGTAGTTTGTTTACCTACAAATGACGTCACGCGTTCAATTTGACATTTTGTTACGTTTGCGCGCCAATTTGTTTCTATTTAAATTTTAACGTAGTTTTAGCACATTTTAGAGACTATTAAGCTTTATTTTAATAAAATATTATTTTTCATGGCTGTACATATCTATTTTAGTTAATTCTAGACACTTTCTGAAAAATTATCCGATTCCCTATTGTGAAAGAAGATAAAATTTAGCCAAAAATCATCCAAAAATGATTGAATTGTGAATGTTATGACGTTCTAATGTTTATTAATTGCGTTATTGCCTTCTTTATTCTTATTTTGACAGTTGGTCTATATCGAGATAGTCTAGTATCGAGAACAATTTTTATTCATATAGTGAGGCAAATTGAAGCGCTCCCAATGAGCCTACACGAGCGGGCGGGGCTTCAGTGCTCAAGGTCAACACACACTTACACCGCGAACAGCTCAAGAATTTTAGCTAAAAATGACTAAATGAGTGTAAAAATACGTCAAACAAATATAAAATAGATACTACCATCACATTCCACAAGGAAGTAACGCGTTTCCATTCAATTCCATGGCATCATTATTTGTATATTTGTGAACGTGCCGACGAGCGTAGATACAAGTTGCTTACGCCTACATGAATTTGATTTTTGCCTCACTTGTGACAGTTCGTTTGATATGAAACTATCATTCTATGCGTTATTATTCTAAGCATATAGGTATATTTTATAGGTAGGCATAGGTATATTTTAACAAGAATAGCCGGATTATAGCTAAATACAGTGTATTTGTGTTTGAACTTACAAAAATTGACAATTTAAATTAACTTGTGCTCAGTAATTGGATGAATAATTACTGAGCACAAGTTCCGGGAATTTAGGCACATAGTTTCGGTTGTGTCGCACTTTCTAACACTGACTACTTGTACGGTACACAACGAAGCAGCCTATTAACGTATTTGAATTTTGGTAACTTTCGAGAATTTTCTTAGTGTTTCGATCTGTGTTATAATGATTATAACTAACTAGTGGAATAATTTCACAAAAATAATTGAAAATTATCATAGTAAAACACTGTGACATTCAATAACCTTAAAAATAATTTTCGAGATATTGGCAGTTGAAATTTTTTTGTATCAAAAATATCAGTTTCGCTTAATAAAACTGAAACTAAATAAGATATTAAAAAACCGCTTATAAGGGGTTGTAGATCTTGTTTTGCTGATTGGGATAATGTTTCTCAAGTTTTCTCAATTTCGTTAAAAATGTCGATTACGTTAGTTACGAAAAGCTTTTTAAGCAGTCAGTATTGCTCCCTTTGTTCCTGTTTCAATACCTACCCAGTCAAAAAAGTGGCTTCTAAATCAATCGACAAATACTTATAGCTCTCGGGCATCTTCCTGATAAAACCATTTCGGGACGTGGTATCGAAACCGAACATCAGCACATTGATGGTCTTTTCTCTGCCAGGTGGAGGATTCAAAGGCTTTACCGTCGACCGCAAACCGGAGATTACACCTACCCACTTCATTGGGCGGTCACTGAAAGAAATATACAACGTGTTGAGACCCAGTCGACTATCTTCGATATCCTGCTTTTCTTCAATAAAACTCCTTATTGATTCAGGAAGTTGACTGTATATTTTCATAAAACTTCTTCTATCTATGTAATATATGACTTATATGGCAAGAATATCGACCGCGACTGAACATAATCACAACTTAATTACGAATAAGACAATGAGATTAATTTTCACTTATACCGACACGGCGCCTCCCACACCGTACCGGCCCTATCAATTGGTCGCTAACGACGCTCGGCCAATCAGAGCTCCCGAATTACTCATTCTTGCTCTGTCCGGCCAAGCGTACAGCCGTCCGTAACACAATGCGTGTAGAATTTTAGATTTTTCGCAAGATTTGTCTGTAAAAATGGTGAAAAAAATTATATGTAAAAAAAAAAAAAGGAAATTCATTTGACTATCTATGAAAAGGAAAAAAAAGACATAAAATAAAACGTAAAATAAGAAAAGAAAATTATTGGTAATGTTTCGTATTTAATTCGCTTGTAATCTAATCTTTCTCACTAACTGTATACTTACTTAGCTAAAGCTCTCCCAGTGCACGAAACTTTCACATTATCTGAATTTTCAACTATGAAGACTTCATCGTTAATTATCAATGTGGCCATGGGTTCAACGTAATAGTCACGATCGGTCTTGTGAATGATATCGTGAAAGTAACAGTTTATATCCTTGGTTGAATTCAATATACTCGGGACTACCGTACATTCACTGAGCTGAAAAAATAATATTTTATTTATTTTAGTAACCGTAGAGATCCTTGAGAACGAGTTCGTCCGAGGAAGTACTGCCACCGTATCCATTACTGCCGCCAAACAGTAATATTAATAATTAAATACAAACATTCTCGGCGCTGCGAGGGGTCACTTGGTTAAGAGGTAACAGTAGATTAAAAGGCCGTGGTAGCCTAATGGTTTGACTCACAGCCTCTCAAGCAGTCTCAAGCAGACGTCATGAGTTCGAATCTGGACTCGCACCTCTGAGTTTCCCGAAATTTATGTGCGAAATTGAATTTGAAATTTACCATGAGCATTAACGGCACGTCGAAAATGGTTCACAACTCTCGGAAACCGTGTGAAATTCCCAACCCGCATTGGGCCAGCGGAATGTAGCTTAAAGCCTCGGCTGTGAGGAGACCCGTGTCCAGCAGTAATACGTACAAACGGGTGATGGTTAAGACGCAGATCATGTCATTTCTTCTGCCCAGAATTGCTCCAGACAAGATATAGATAAGACAATCCTGAGACATAAAATCCAATAAAGTCCCACGGACCTGTAGTTTCTTGAACGAACCCTTTTACAACTACTATATTTTAAGCAACGTGAGTCACAAATACTAAGAAACCAATTGTTATAGATATGAGATCTAATGTATTCCCTCCTTAGATATTTACAAAGGTTATATGCGTTATATTGTAGACCAATCTTAGCGAAATTAAAGAGTGAAGACTCAGGCCACACAAAATTTATTAAAAGAAGGGGTAAAAGGGCAACAATAATGCCCAAAAAAGGTTGTATTCGTATACATATCCAATGCTTTATAAGCAGTTAAAATACGTGAGGTTTACATGATTGAGTATTGAGGTTTACGATGCACACGTCCTTTTTCTTCGAGAATTTTGATGGGAGTGACGACGGAAGGAACCAAGTAAGAATAACGAACAAAAGTAATTAGAGACCGATTCAAAATTGAAAAAGTAAGTGGCCAGGACACAGAAAAGAGGGTGATAAAAAGGTAAGATGTCGATGAAGGAGATCGCGAGATATGAATCAGTAACCTTAAGTGGCAGTGTGACGCACATGACTGCAGGAGGACTGATGTCCGATGGAGCAGACTTGTTCTAGAGTGCAACTACGTCAATACAAACGACCATGACAGGGACGACCTGAGAAAGATGGCCGGCAGCGGCTCATCACAGCACCGGGAGCGTTAGCCGACACAGGACCGGGAGCGTCGGCCTGCTCAGGGGGAGGCTTATATCCAGCAGTGGATAAGTGTAACCCGATGACGTCGCTTCTCTGAGAAGAGGGTTTAGGGTATCACGCTGCACACGTTGATTTAAAAATTAAGTAAATACTAAGAATACAAGAATACAAGATATTTATTCGCTGAAAAATGTAGTTTACAATGGTGTAGGTTTATTATATATATATATATATATATATATATTTAGGACCTATATTATTATTAGATCGTACATTTCACCAAAACTTGGCATGCGAATATTTTACACAATTCTTATTTCAATCACGCACAGTGGTTAAATTTTACATTTTATGTTATCAATTAAAAAATCATTTATATTGTAGTAGCATTGTGTAACTAACAAATTATGTAATTTTATTTTAAATTGCCTACAATTTAGTTCTTTAACTGCATCTGGTATTTTATTAAATAATTTAGGTGCCAATATAAACATCGTTCTATTGTAAAATTCCAAGGTGGGGCGTTGTTTTGGCCGTATTTCTATTTTGTTCCTTGTTTTCCTGGGATATCTGGTTTTCACTAGATTAAAGTTGCCTGGATTTTGTTTTATATAAACACAGGCCTCGTAAATATACATAGATGGTAGGGTTAAAATCTTTAGTTTTCTAAAATAGGGTACACAGCTTTCTCGCTGGCCCACACCAAACATGGCCCTGACACATTTCTTCTGGGTTTTAAACAGTGATGTAATATGTGTTGCAGCAGCGTTCCCCCAAATCAGCAGACCATATCGCAAACTAGAGGCTACATAGGCGTGATAAGCACAAATCAACAATCGTGAAAAAACTTACGTTACATTTGACCCAATCCAGGCCATTGCATACAATTTGGGGCAGATCCTGATTGAACGCCATGATCTCGGGCGAGAAAGGATCCAACTTTGGAATAAAGCATCCTGTGCCTTTGTCTTTCTTCAGAGATTCTTCTAAAGCGCGTTGTCTTTTCCTGTCAGTATCATTATGACAAAAAGTTAAAAGACATACAGATTGAAGCAGCAAAAATCGAAGTAAGTTACCTCACAGCGATGCCACACGGGCGCTGCCGCCGGTGCGTTGTAACGCCGCTTACTTACGCACTATATCATCCCTCCCCGCTTCCTCTCCTGGCCTCTTGTCCTATGCGAACGCGTTCCGTTGCGAAACACGTGGCGTGTACATTTTTGGTTGTGATTATGACTGTAGTTGCATTTGCATTGTTACATTTTTAATTGCATATGGAGAAGGGAATAGCATAAAAAACATTCAATACAAGTGTAGCTATTTTACACGATTGCAGCTTCACTGGGTTCACAGTGTTGCAATGTAACTTAGTTCCATTTTTAATATACGTGTGACATGGCTGTGTATGGATTTTAGCCTAAATGTATAAACTAGTTAAGCAGCGTCTTATTAACAAAATTTTTTAAAAATTTGTAAAAAATTATAAAGCTTTTAAAACTTATAAAAATATATAAAAAAATAACCGATATCGTTAGGGACATCGAGTGTCTCTAAGCAGGCGTAAGCCTACCTTAATTATGAACGGTGCTGTTGAAACGTAATTTGAAAAGAACATTTATTTCTAGAAAATTTAAATTAAGAAAATGTGTTAAATAAAAATTATTTTGAAACAAAAGTATTCCCCAAAACAAAACAATTCAAAAAAAATAAAACTTACTTTATGATCTCACTGAAACAAAAAAAATGTTATTATAATATATGTAAAAAATAATTACAACAATCAACATTAAATGCGACTTGACATGGCTTCAAATACACGAAATAATAAATTAAATATTGGAAATTAAACTATTTCTCCGAAACAAAATCGCGACTATCTATAATTTCAAAGAAACCAAAGTTTCTAGCTCTTTACAGGTCCCATGGTCAGTCAGTCTTGATCATAACACCTGGAAAGAGATCGGAACGTACAACACGCATTTTAGATCCGGAGAAATTAGGTACCCTTGGTACAACAAAGCTTTGTTGTGATCATACGTCAAAGTCATAAAAATAATACGAACGATATTATGAAATAGATTGGGAAATTTTATAATTCTTTTTTTCAAGGCGAGTCGCTGAAGGAAAAGCAGGAAAAACTGTTCTGCTACATTCTAAAGGTTTTGGTATTTAACGGTATAACGGTCTTACAAAAAATATACTATACAGAAATAAGGATATTGTTTAAAGAACGTTTTAATTCTTTTCATGATGCGATGTACTTTATCCGATCATATAAAATGTTGAAAAAAAGTTAAAATAAAAGTAAATATTAAAAAATAATTTAAGAACAAAATATCTAACTTTGTACATAATTTTTATATATTTTCCGTTTAATTACTACAGAGAATCTGCTAAATTTTGGTTTTCGATTGCTTATTAAATTCACATTTATTCCAAAATCTGTAAATTGCCTAGCGGTTTAACGACACGCCGTCAGTCGCCATCGGGCGCTTGTGTACGTCGGATCTGTATCAAATTTTCTCCGCTTGTTCTTATTTTCGTTGATCTCGAGTAGGGTTTGCATTATCCGTCCATTTCCTGGATCCGGATAAAACGAATATCAACATTTTTCAATCCGGATATCCGGCTATTATGGATAAAACGGATCTTTATTTATTTTTCATACATAAAACAAAACGAAAAAAATCAAACATTAATATCTTCCAATCATTATTAAGATGAAATATTTATGCAGAAACATAAAAATAAAGAATTTAGTCCACATTTTCTGTTGTTTATCAATTTAAAAATAGCATAACAAATAAAAAAAAAAGGTCGCGTTACTATAATAAAATAAAGCATGTGCAGGTTTACCTAAATACGATAATAACCAACTCCCATAATTGTATTAACAAAATCAACATTGTTGCATTGATGATCTATAACACTTAAAAATATTAACATAAAATTATTATTCTTAATGTCTCATACGCACACATCAACACGCACTGCTCGAAGATACTTGTCTTCAAGGACTGCGGTATTGCGGACGAGAAGACGTCCCGGAGCTTCACGAAAGCTAGGGACCGAGTCGGATTCGACGATTGACCTCTTTCGCGAAGTTGACCCTGCCTAATTGGACGGTTTGTCCGAGGTAGACATACTCGTCAACAGCTTCGAGAGTAGAGGCTCCCATTGTTATAGGGGTTGGTACGACATGGACATAAATTTCGTCTTGTCCATGTTCATTTTTAGACCCACCTGCTGGGAAACTCTATTGAGATCACCGAGCATGGTATCAAGCTCTTCCAACGATTATGCCTTGACCACGATATAGTCAGCAAATCGAAGGTGAGTGATGTACTCGCCATTGATGTTGATGCCGAATCCTTTCCAGTTCAGTAACTTGAAGGCATCTTCCAATGCAGTGGTGAACAGTTTCGGAGAAATGACGTCTCCCTGTCGCACTCCTCTTTGCAATTGAATAGGCCTTGTGTACTGGTCCAGGAGTCGAACTGACATAGTGGTGTTTCTGTACAAACACTTCAACACTTCGATATATCGATAGTCAATGTGGCACCGTTGTAGAGACTGTAGCACCGCCCAAATCTCGATCGAATCAAAGGCTTTTTCATAGTCCACAAACGTTAAGCATAATGGCAGGTTATACTCCTCGGTCTTTGTATAACCTGCTGCAGCGTGTGGATGTGGTCTATGGTACTGAAACCCTTTCGGAAACCGGCTTGTTCGGGGGGCTGGAAGTCATCGAATATGCGTGCGAGACGGTTCATGATGACTCGTGAAAACAGCTTATAAACGTGGCTTAAATTTCATCGAGTCACTTCGATTTCTCGGAAAAAATATTGGCTTATGTAGTTTTTTTATTGATGAATATACTTATTTACACTAAATTGTCGTAATAAACCATTAATGAATATTATAAAATCAAAATGAAACGAATTGGATACAATTCGTCAGACGTGGGACAATTTTATGAAAATAAGAGTAACAGCATTGCAAGGAATTCCGTAAATGAATTCATTTACGGATTTTAACTGAATTGTACAATTTAGCCTTTTAGGCCCCCTTAACAACAGTCAACCGAAAAATAATCTAAATAATCACAAACTCTTAAAATTTTGAATCGATTTCGCGTGAAAATCTTATAATGTGAATACCGATATGATTACTCCACATCCCTATTCGCGTCATGATGACAAGTGTCAAATTTGGCCTCTTATTTGGTGACGACTATCTCAGTTTTTTTGTTATGGCTTAACTTCATGCCTTTTACCATACCAGTATACAAAAGAATTTCCTCTGAACTTTCGTTACGTCACCAACCCACGGCACCATTCAGTTTTTTTTTAACTCTGTTTAAGGCTTATGTAGTTTATTTTGATATAATAATACATTAAATATATTTTATTCCATTACGTAACACATAACCTCCAAAACTTCAAACTGGAATATCTTTAATTCCTTACTTCTCAGAATAGTAGTAAACCCAAAACAAAAGTTGTTCAGGAATTTCAACTCTATATTTTCACATATTTTTATACAAACGCATAGGTACAAATTATATCAACAAAAATTTATATGGGAGTTTACCATTGTCCTTTATTTCTATTTTAATCAGTGAGAACCCCTCAAGGAATTCATCCCCTCAAAATTTCCTTTGGGCGTCAAAACAGTGGCCACGAGTTAATAGGGAACCTCCCCTCTGGCAGAACTACTGAGTACTTGTTTTAAGTACAAGGTAGCTTACTACCTTAGAGAGGGAGAGCGCATAATGGATGTGGTGTATGATTTGACTCACTCACTGCGCATGCACCGATCTTAATAATAAAATAATTCTTTGCTAGAAATGGCGAGGTAACAGCGTGCGTGCATGAAGTGCGGGGAATCCCTTCTACTTTCATTCCCAATTAATAAAAGAAAAAGCGCAAATGACTTTGATGACTGTTACACTTACATTTTTGCTGTGTCCGAAATATCCGGATACGCAAAGATGACGTTTCCGGATAACATATTTGTCGGATATCCGGATATTTTGAATATCCGGGTATCCGGATTGCAAATCCTAGTAACGGGCCCAATATCGAACCTTGGCTTACTCCAGATCGGGTGTGAAAGTTTCCGAGATAAAGCATCGGAGTTGTACTTACTGTGCGTGCGGCCTGTCACGTAGGTAACTGGCAAAGAATCCGAGTAGTTTGGGCAAGAAGCTGATGCTACACAACTTATTTAAAAGCACATCATTGTCTACACGGTCGAAAGCTTTTCGAAAGTCAAAGTACAACACGTCAATTTGTATTCACTTATTCAGATTTTTGGAATTGGAATCACTCGGGGTCAACAGGTTTGTTTGTACAGATAATTTTTGGCCTAAAACCATGTTGTGAATCATAGAGAAAGGGTTTTATTTGAGAAGCTACAAGTGTATTAAAAAAAGATTGAAACAGCTTGGCAATCGAAGAGAGAATGGTTATTGGTCGGTAGTTTTCTATTCTGGTTGTATTGTTCGACTTGGGAATAGGACGCACATGTGTAATCTTCCATTAATAGGGGTACTCCCCGGTATGTAGAGCTATATTGAAAATGTGAAGTATTGGCGATTTTAGCCATTCTTTACATCCTTTTAATATGCAGGAAAACCTACTTGTACTTCAGATTGAATATGCCAGTTTCGATTCGATTCGATTTCGATTTGCGGGGCAGAAATACACTAGAGAAAAAAGTCGAGAAGGCTTGAGCAGCATCTCTATCTTACGAAAGTCTCTAAACCTCCTTTGGATTTTAAGTTGCTAATGTGTCGCCTGAAAGAACGTGGATCCTGGATTAATTTAGTATGAATACGCCTAATGTAATGTCTGTATGTCTATAAGGCATGCTACGTCTTATCTTCCTGGGTATGGAGGAGTCGAATATACCGTACATTAACTGATAAAAATTCTCTACAGGAACATTGGCATCACGGGGCTTTGTATGGCTATGCTATTGCGTTGGACAAGATAGCTGCTGGCCCTTGGGTTTTCCAGATAGTCTATTTAAATTTTGGATAAAATTTTGTACAAATTAAGGGCACCGGGATCCCACGGGCCAAGGGTTTCGACTCCAAAAGCTGTCCTGGTACTTATTACTTTTTATTCTTTCCGCCAGCTCAGCTGCGAAGCCAGCCCTCTTGCTGTTATGCTGGAGATGGGATGTTGTTATTTACGATTTTAGTATTATAGTCCCGCGAGATTGTTAGTATTTACAAACAACCCTGTTTATAGTTTCGGAGCATAATATCTCCGACATATTAACAGATACAGACATGACTTAATAGTTGAGTTTCCTAAGGTATAAAGGAATCCTATTCAATACCTTCTTGAAAATTCGTTGACGCTGTTTGGTGATTTGCCCTTCAACAATAGACCGAAGTAATACGATGCCAACACCAGTAGACCGATACCTAACAGCGGTAATAGCATCGACATCTGAAAAAAAGCGACTACATTTTATACAATGCACCAACCATTCATGATCAGGTTACAGACCTATAAATACATCAACCTTATATGTAGACTAATAAATATAATAATATAATAATACTATTTATTTATTTACATCGTGTACCGCGACGTGTGACGCAACGTGGGTGTCGGGTAACCGTCCTCGGAAACGTCGGTACATGAAGCCTTCGGTCAAAAGTCTTCCTTCATGAAGGTCAACAGATGTTAAGTTGTTACTCACACCACAAATTAATTAAAATCGACCGATTCGACCGTCAGGGCAGCGTTGGCTTTCACTCGCATGTACTCCACAATATCCGCAGACTTTATGGAGTAATGAAGTCGTGACACACACGTATAGTAACGTTGTCGGTACTGCTGGACGCAATAGATGAGCCACTAACATGGTGGCTGGCTACTTCTTTTTCTACAGAAGTAAAGCATCATATCACTCTTAAAGACAGAATGCCTAACAGTACAGTAAGAGAGCGTTCTGGTATGATAAATGATCAGGTTAACAAGGGAGATGCTTCGACGGTTAGATCATGTAGAAAGAATGAAAGTTGGTAGATTGACGGTACTTTATAGAGCAAAGGTGGAATAGGGACAGGTATCCTGTGTAGGCTGTACAATACTGAAAACTACGTATTTGTGGTATCAAAAACTATATATATCTTGGCCGATAGATAGATGGTAGCTGGAGGAACCGAAAAAACCGAGAGCTGGTACAATGTCCTATTGTACTCGGACACCTCGAAAGCATGTCAACTCATAGGGCGGTGAAAAGGCCTACATGAGACGCTCTAGTGGTTAACGACCGGTTGGCCGACCAACCGATGAACGAAGTGAAGAAAGACCTCCGCGTCCTGCACGTAGAAAACAAGGAGGCAACAGAGGAAACAGGGAGGGAGGGATCGCACTAGATAAAGCCCTCTCGCTGGCGCCAACTCTACCCACTTCGCGTCGCTAAGCCAGCGGAGTAATAACTGGTTGCGCCGGAAATGACATTTGAATTTACCGCGCAAAATTTACACACTTTCATCTTTGAATATAGAGAACATTTTAGTCTATATCTATTATTAGGTAGGCATTAAAATACCCGTCACGACGAACATAAAAATGAATCTAGAGCAACTACAAATATGTTACTTACAATGTTACAAAATTATACGGTAGATTACACTTCCAGTAATAGCGTAAAGTGAACGCGGAAAAGTATTTCATTTCGTATATAAAGCACTTATATTTGAACTAACAAAGGCACATTACATCAATTAGAAAATATTTTTAAAATCAGTTGCATTGTCTTGGAATCATGTTATTAGATATTTTATGTTAATGAATCTATGAATGACGTACTTACTAAGTTTTCAATAACAAATTGAAAAAAAAAAATAACAGTTATTTTTGAAATATGTAAAAGTTATATAATTATGCCATGTTGGATTTAGAACAACGAAGAAGTAAAGCTGTCAGCTTCACTGAAGATATTGGAAAAAAATATATGGTTTCATTTTCATGAAACGAATATTAAATAAAGTTTGATGGCCAAACATTAAAACCCAAAACTGATCCCATTCTGTGGCAGCCGAGGAACAGAGCGGACGCTGCCGATAATCATTTAAAAAACATGAGTTATAAAAGACTTTAAAATAACAGGAACAGTTTTGTATTATTTTCCCTCCGTGTCGCACACCCGGGAAAACAAAAGGAAAGAGAAAGAGTTAAAGATCGAGAATGTCATGAACGTATAAAAAAGAAGATCATAGTTACCAACTATAAAAAGGTCAAGGAGCTAGTTATGGATCATGAGGATTGGAGAGGCTTTAAAAACCCTGGCTTTTAAAAAGGATGACAAAATAATGACAATACATAGCGACAGACATATTGTCATTATATTATTAAAAGTGGATATAACAGCGAGTGCTGATTCAATCAGTTTGGAAAAAATATATAGTAAATTTGAGGATAGACAATGATTAGTATACGATATGAAAACACGATTCGTAAAAATTTTTACGATAGAAAAAAATACAAACTAACTTCGAAATTTTACAAGAAAACCTTCTGAATATAGATTCAATAGGTTCGCACATGCCTATGATTTTTTTTAACCCGGCCGGCGCTAATGATGTGTAAAAAATTACGCCGACGGCGACGATGACAACGGGTCAAGTTAACCCGTATTTGTTCGTTAACTTTTTTCTTAAATTAAATTTTAATAAATACGTTTTAAATAAGGGTTCTTGGGATGTAGTAAAACACAAACACCAATATATTGTATAAATAAATATTTTATTAGCGTTCTCAATAACACTTGCTAAATCAACTTTAAACATAACTTTTACGTTTTTTTTATTTTTAGTAATGTATTCTGAATAATAATAGGCAGTAATAATACTCTAATATACTAAAAGAGACGGCCCTCAAACTTATTATTAGAAATCAGTCTTCTACTTCCTCAATCAGAGACATGTAACTGCTGCAACTATTGCATTACCGTATCATGTGATCCGGGTATATAGGTATATAAGTAGTGTATATAAAACTAGCATGCATTACATGTTTGAGATGTTTTCTTATGCTTTTGAACGGATATACTTGACATATCTTGCGAATGCCAGTGATCGGATAGTATACATTGTCGAAATTTGCCAGCATCTCATCAAGAGTGCAGTTTTGCCAGAGAATACAAAAATGTTTGGCATCGTCCAACAAATGCTTTGATGTCTGTCAGCTCGCAACAAATAGCAGGAATAAAATTAATAAACTACAAACACTGAATAAACTTAGGAATGTCAGTCACAAAAATACCACGCCAGCGATGAAGTTGGGTCAAATTGACCCGTTTTGACCTAAAGCACGTGTTACTTGACTGCGCAGACGGCGTCACACTTAGAACATCAGCGAGTCGGGTAGAGGAGGGTTGCATCTTCAGCTACTCAGACGTCGAAATCGTGCTCTAAGGAAACCGCAGTTTTTGCTACGTCAAATTGATTTCCAGTAAATCCTTCTGCAGTACCATTCGGACTGATACTAAAGAGTGTTTTGTCCGAAGTAAAAATAATTCCATCTTAAATAATCTCCACATGTTTCGCTAGTTTAACGTACGAAGGATTTGCAGGTAGATCTTCAACTTTTCTAACACCTTCATTCTCTGTTCCGACTCAAGGGTCTTTCTTAATTAGGATATAAAGATTGTTTAAATTAACAAGCATTATTTGATCTACATTGGTATAGTTTGATTAAAATCAAAATTAATTTTACCAATGTCAACTACTTTAAAGATTTCTTTATTATTTACAAGAACGAAAATTGTATCATTCACATTCTCATTGGCAATACCAATTAGTTCTTGATCAAAATTGCCATATTTATTTGATGTTTTCTTTTCGTGGTTGTAGACGTATGTATATACGTTTAGTTGCAAAGAAAATTGTCAGTCATATCATTTGTTGATGTTACATCGGTACCATCGTCTAATAATTTGGTAACTATGCCATTTATTGACACAGTCTTTTGTAATCTTTCATAACAAAGAAACAAGTTGATTCTCTGTATACGTCATGAATTAACTGGTACTACAACTTTATTAATGCCATGGCTCCCGGAGTAAACAGGATCTTCGGGGAAATTTTCTCGGGCAAATAGTACTGGAGTAATTAGAACAGTTATTACAAAAAACCGCATAATATGTTACGTGGAAAGAAAATTAAAATTTGGACGAAGTATATATTTAGTAGGCCACAATGAGTTCAAATCACAAGTTATTTGTAGAAAAGGTGCTGCAAGTTCAAATGAGACTTTAACAAAGAAACTACTGTACCATAACAAATATTTAAAAGACGTCCTGTAACAATCATTGCTTGGTTGCCTATTTTGAGCATTATATTAAGGCGCGTCATCAGAAGAGAAGCGGCAAAACTGTTTTGTGTAAATTAAATGGTTTAGACATTTACTTTTAAATAACGGTCTTGCGAAATGTGCGATACACCTAAAGTTATTGGCTAATGAATGTGTTACTCGATAGTATGTACTTTATCCGATCATATAAAATTCTGAAAACAGGCCAACGTTGTTTTTCATCTACTTTACACATAATTTTTATATGAAGAGAACCTGCTAAATTTTGATTTTCAACTGAAGCCCTATTAGTTATTTAATTCACACATATCCCAAAATTTGCAAATTGTCCAGCGGTTAAACGACATGTCGCGCCACCCGCAGCCCCGTCAGTTAAAATAGTCTCCGCCTGTTCTTATTTTTAATCGACTTTAAAAAAAGGAGGAGAGTTTACGTTGGGCTGTATGTATGTTTTATCATATTTTCCGATTTCTCCGTTAACTATGGACCGATTTTGAAAATTCTTTTTTTTGTTTGAAAACCCTTTCAAACTCTCGTACTCTCGTGGTGATCTAATTATCACCAAATAAGAATCTGACGCATGGAAATCGAAATTTTGTAGGCATGTCAGTGTACTTTTCGTTTTCTCCTTCAATTTTGGGCAGTTTTTGAATTTTTTTTTGTTTGAAAGGGCATATATACTCTCGAGGTAGGCCCTAATGCCGGCAATGCTATTCCGGGTTCGTTTTGGCTATCACAAATTAAAAAATGACACAATATATGTAATCAAGAAATCATCGCTGATCTGTATTCTGCCTGTGATATTCAGTCTACAATTATGTTGAATGCCCTGCGTGCTGACTGTAACGAAACTGGCTGCGTGGTGTCGTCGGTGTTGGCGTTGACAGTCAGTGTCGCTGAAAATGATCCACTTTACTCCCGCTACCTAAGGCTATATTGATGTATTTTTAGAACATGATAAATAAAAAGCTTATTTAGTAAATATTACAAAACTCTATTTCTTCATTGTTATTTTTTTTAACGCAGTCGTACTAAGTTTTGGTAAACCAGTGAAAAAAATAAAAAATTGCACTTATGTATTTATACACTTTATACACACATTTTCGAAGAATCTTTTTTTTTAACATTTATACAGTAGTTTCAATTAGAACCCACAAATATTATTGACAATGACAGAATCAATATTCTGTTGTTAATGGACGTAAATTACATATTTAATTACCGGTGAAATGGGATTCCGTTTGTTTTGTAATTAGATGTTTTGCTGTTTTTCCCATACCACCCAATGGAACAGCCATTGTTCGAGAAATTATCTTTATTACAATAAATACATAATATTTTTGGAATATACGGAGACGTACACACAGGTCAGTTGTTGGCTCTGTACTACTTCAGTTTTCTAATTTGTGATTTCAGCGTTAACGACAGTTGATATTTAAAAGTGATATAAGGCTTATTTGCCTAATGAGTTGCCAGGGTTGGGAGGCAATTTCGTCTCTATTTCTGGTTATGTAGTCGATGCAACGAAAAATTTTTGTTTGAATATCCGTAGCGCAGCCATCTCTGTTAAATTGCAGGTTTATTTACTTTGATGAATTATGTTTTGATATCCAAGACTGTTATTCAACTTCATATAATTAACAATAATACCTTAAAGGCTCCGTAAGGAAGTTGATATGATCGACCAGGGCAGCAGCAACGCGGTGGTATTTAGAATCTGTTGGGGGAACCGACTCCGACCGAGTGAGTTTCTATCCCCGCCTCACTACATAATCAATTCGAGGAATCTACAAAACAAATTATCAATTTCGCATTATGTATATGTGGCGTTGGCGATTGTGAATCTAGTTAAGTTGGCTAGGGCTCAATGGTGACAATTGTCGTTTGTAAAGCCGTAGCAAACAAAAAACACCGTCCTTAACAACTTAACTTTTGCCGTTAAAAAGGCGCCTTGGTGACAATTAAATATAAGATCATAGTATATTTAGTTTCACTGATTAAGTTATGCTACATTTAAATTGAGTACCAGATGTAGTAAAAACAAACTTTCGTATTCGACTATAACCCGACGGTTTTCTAGTTATCGGCCGCTATTATTACCAATGTTTCACCGAGCACTTTTTTAAATGCGTGCGTGTAGTTTTATGCCGCACGTTGAAACAGAAGCTGATAAGAGGCCGCCTTACTCCCGCTGTGATTGCCTGATTCTATCAAAAAGCTACAATACATTATAGCCGTATTGTCAAAGTCAGGTTACTATGCGTTTATTATTGAATATTTGGAAATTTTTAATGCAATTTTGTTAAGTGGTGGTGTATGCGCGCTGTCTTTTGATAACGTGGAAAATCTTAGGCAAGCCAGTGGGAATCGCGTTATATAGACGCCTTGCCACTTCTAGGGTTGATTACATTGACAGAGATGCCAATTAATACAGCTGTACTTACAGATTGTTTACATTGAGTTTTTCGGTTTTCGTGATTGCTACACAAAGGAAATGAAACAATTTTTTGTGGTCTAAATCGTCTAACAAATCAATATTTTGGGGTCTTTGCTGATCCAATATTTATATTATTATGCTTATCGCTCTGAGGAGTAGATGTAGACTAGAGAGCGCGCATACGCCACCATTTAAAAAGCTTATATTTAAAATATTCAATAATAATACGGAGTACGGATGAATCTCAGCCGTTCAAAGCGCGCGGTCCGCCAAACAAGCCGGTCGGCTCCCGGCATTTATTTCTTTCTAGAACACTACGCACCCATATCAAAATACACACAGATATTCGGATTAGTCTTCTGTAAAATAAGATTTAACATAATGGCGGCCGAAAACTTGAAAATCATCGGGTTATGTCGTGTTCGACATAATTTAAACCTTATTTCAACTCCCATACGGTTCATTTTTAAAAACTGATTTGTTTTGTAGCCTATTTTCCTACACATATTTTTATAACTTCCAAAATGCATATTATCAATTTTTAACTTTACGCTGCTTTAATTAAATTTTTATTGAATTGATATTCAATTTTTTTTTTGTGAAATTACTCCACTAGTTTGTTATAATTATTAATACAAAGATCGAACACTCAGAAAAAATTCCTTCGATCCGGTCGCCGCAATTTCGCCGAGGCGAACTATCGTACTTACGCCATTTTGTATTTGTTTTTGCTTGTATTTTTAATAATATAACCGCTAGCTATTTCATTGTTTCTTCCGAACTCTGTGCTGGTGCTTGTGCTTATGTTTTATATCCATTGTGCCTTCTAAACCGTTGTGTATTTCAACACTTGGTGTGCTGGACATTATAACACCGTAATTGTGAGTTGGGTCTTTTTATTTACAATACCTGGTAGATACATACCTGCGTGACATAGACCAGAATATAAAATAACTATATAAATACCACAGTTTCAATTTAATGTCCGAATCATTGACAGGTGTAAAACTTTCTTAAAATAATGTAACAACAATTATTATAATAACATATTAATACAAATGATTAAATAGTAACTTGTAAATGTTAAACGATAAACTATTTTAATTTTAATCGTAAAGAACATAGACGTTAGTGTTATATTATGTAATTAGTAGTTGCAAGTAAACATTAAAAAGCAACCATTGACTTACAATTATATGGACGTCGGGTCCGCGCTAAAAAGTGTCTGAACTTATAGGGCGTTAAAATCGTATACAGAGCGTCATTCACGCTTTAGTCTTCGTTTGTTCGACTGACAGCGAAGCAAGCAAAATTAGACAGTACTGCGATGACATTACAATTTAAATTCAACGTTTTAGCTTTTTCATATTCCTTTACATGTCACTACGTTTAAATAGGTTGACTTGGGACATTTTTTCGTGGTTTTTGTATTAGACCCGTCGTCCATTTATTTGTAAGTCAATGAATACAACATTTGCTTTCACCGTCACGATATGAAAGTTGTTTTTAAAAACAAATTATTTTAAAATAATTTACTACTTGATTTTATTTTATTTATATATTTTTTCAAAAAGTATTTTACTCAAGTCTGTCTCCCGTCAAACTGGAAATAATTTGTTGGCGAGCACTCTCTCACACAATTATAGATCTACTTAATGATTAACTAGGTACCTAGCAGTAAAAAGGTAATTCTCATGTAAAAAAGTTGATTGTAAAAAATTAAAAAACACTTCCTTTTTAAAAAAAAATATACCGCAAATACGAATGAAATCCTATTTATTAATGAATTTGTGAAACGTAAATTAAAAATTGCCAAAAATTCTGTTTCATTCATTTCAGATTCAAAAATGATGTTGCTGATATTACTATGCGGTATTATTGACGTAACGGCAACTCCTTACAGAAAATTGCAAAGGAGTCGCACTGGCTAATTCAAATGTACACGAAAGGGAAATTCTAAAAACTGGACTGCATAGACCGTTGTTGATGGCCATGGATAATAGCTCAACCATTACATACTTTAGCTATTATATTAGAACGTCTACTCCTGTAAATGGACTACTGTTATTTTTGTACTCTAAAACTATGCTTAACTTCAATTTCTACTTCTTTTGAAAACTTTTTATTTCTTTGAAACCTTTTTTCTTTGTCAAAAATAATTTCACAGAATAAATTTCTTCCTCGTCCAGACAATTGTATTGTTTTTATTTTGTCCTAGAGTTTAGGAAATAAAACACCTCCTGTCTCTACAAAAAATAGGACCTGGACATGAAGTTACAAATGACAAAAAGACATTTTATTCCATCCTCTAAGAAAAAAGAAGTGTAGAAAAAATTGTAGACTTGACTGTCAAGTCAAGTGACAGATTTTGATCGGATTTTTTCACAATTTGAAATAAAATTTAATTTCTGTATATAGAAATTTAGTATTAAATTGTTCAGTATTAAAAACATAGTAAGTAAGGCTTGTTATCAATTTTGCGCTAGCCTTTGCAAGCGGCTTCATTCACTTCTATTCGTTTTTTCTTTCATCTACCTCAATATTGAAGAGGTCTAGGTAATCTTAACCGACGAGCGTATATGAATTGCATTGATCCATGTTAATAACACGCAAGATTGATTTTTTCAGTCACACAAAATTTTACTAAAACTACCTGGACACTGGAAGAATTGTCCTAAGTAGGACAGAAGCCAGAACCTACAAAAATAAAATAAGACACGAAAGATTTATGTCAGGATCATAGCAAGTGGAAATGTGTGATCTCTGCGTAC
>NW_020653757.1:1290157-1334069 GCF_003589595.1 Hyposmocoma kahamanoa
TTCAAAGAACCTATTGCAATAAAACGGCAATTTCATACTTTAACCCCTAATACTTAAAGATATTGTCTGAAGAATGTGCTCAACTCATGTTTCAGGGTGACGGGCGCAGTGGCAGTGCCCCTTAGATCTTTGCGATTTAAAGCTCTGAGTGGCATTGCAATTGTTGGATACGCGTGTAGCTTACCATCAGGCGCACGACTTGTTCGTCCCGTTACTTGATATTATAAAAAAAATTATTTTTTAACAATAAAATATCTATTTTTGCACGTAATTTTACATGGAGATATTTATCTTGAAGTACTGCAGAGAACTTGCTAAATTTTGATATTTTAACTCAAACTCTATAGAAATTAAATTTACATTTATCCGAATTGAAAATTGCCCAGCCGTTTAATGACACGCTGCGCTGCCCCGTCAGTAACACCCGGAACACAGTACCTAATGCTGTCACTGCTTGGCAACAGAAATAGGTAAGGTGGCAGTACTTCCCTGGACGATTTCTTTCACACTTGTGAAGCAGTAGAGTACTTAGCTCTACTGCTATCTAGTTTTAATTTTAATATAAGAAATGTGAATTCAATAGAATTCTAATAACAATAAACAGGATTTTATTCATATTCTTGTCCACAAAGTCATAAGTTCATTTCTTGTCCACAAAGTCATAAGTTCATTTAAGAGGGCAATGTATGTATGCGCCCCAATTAAAAATGTCCCGGACATCTATGAATAATGGAGATGAAACTATAGGCACGTGGAGTTCCTTATCTTTGTCTTAGAGTGATGGGCGCTGTGGTAGCACTCCTCAGGTATTTTCGATTTGAAGTTTTTTATCACTGCAACTGTTATAAATATGCACACGGCTTACAACCAGGCGCACAACTTGTTCCTTCCTGTCACTTGACATCATAATAAAAATTAAAACACTTCACGCCCTTCGCCCATAGGTGTAGGCAGAGGCCATAGCATTCCTAGATAAGATACTGGCACATATCTTTCGCCTCATCAACACGTAATAATAAAATATGAAATGGTATTAATAGTTATTTGTTATGCAATGCTGCAAGGTTGTTGTTTGACGCGAGAGCTTGTATTGAAACCTGGGCAAGGGAAGAAAGCTAAGATTGAACCACGAGTGAAGCAAGTGGTTCAAAAATGTAATCCTGAGTTTAGCGACGGTTTCAAGACCCGAGACGCTAAACAGCTTTTGCTGCCGAGGAAAATGGTAGATGAATACAAACTAAATAAAAAAAAGACAAATAGTTGACAGCAATAACTAATTTCGTTATTGTTTAACTATTTGTCTAATTTAATGTCAACAATAATAAGAATAAAATATATTAACGGATTTGTACTACATAAATAATGTTCGACAAATCGTGTCAAAATCAAGTAATCAATTATTCCATAGGTAAAATTTTTACACTTGAAAACGTCATTATTTAAGCTACTGCTCGTTCACTACGCTGACCTCCCTGAGAAGAACGAGCAAGAAACTCTAGGGATTGCTCGTTTCAAATCAACTTAAATGCTATAGTATACATTTTGTATCATATTTGTGTGGAATCTAGACTCACGTTGTCTTTCCATACATCTTTATCTAAGACATACTCTGCAATTTTGTAATATGACTTTTCAATTAAATTACTTTTAATGTAAGTTTTAAACTTAGGAAATGGTAATCTTAATAAATGCTCCGGAATCTTATTGTAAAAACTTATACGTAGTTGAACGTGTCATTATGTTTTTCTTTATCGAAAGAAAAGTTAGGTGCACCACAGTGTCCATAGTCCATCGTCAAGTTCGAATTTCTAAACCTAACGCTTTTGCGCGCAGATTTCTAATAAGAAAGAAAGCCTTCCGAGCTCCGATTACATTGTAATCTGAGCTTCCGAGTTAGTGAGGTGAAAATATAATTCCTTATTCGTTACGTGGTTTGGAGTATTTCATTTCTAACAAATAAATATAAATATAATGAGCTATATATATAAGGATAAAAGCGTTTATTTTTAGCTTCAATGCTGTAGGAGAAGGTACTGAAGCAACGGTGTTGCCCTTGCTGACGGGACACACAGAGTGGGACTTTGCTGACAGCAGGAAATCATTTGGCAAAAGGGAATTTCATACCACCGATCTTATTTTTGACAAAGTGAAGGAGGATGGGTGAGTAGAAATTATTTTACTTTAAATCAAAAAGTTTTTATTGAAGTACAATCGGTATAACAAATAAAACAGATGTTGAGACCATCCTATTAAGTAATTGAATATTTGTGTCAGGAGGTCTCGCTTTCCTTAACTAAAACATGTTTTAGTAAAAACGGCAAACAATAAAACAATAGATTTTTAATTATTTTTTTCCTTACGTCTAAAAGAGTGTGTGCGTGCGTGCGTGCGTGCGTGCGTGCGTGCGTGCTTGCGTGCGTGCGTGCGTGAGGGCGTGCGTGCGTGCGTGCGTGCGTGCGTGCGTGTGTGCGTGCGTGTGTGAATCGTATCATAACCATGTTCTGATTCTAATAATATTTTCTTTGTAGTTATATTGTAATTCTAATATTATTTCTACTGGGTTATAATCTAATATTAATCTTGTTATTATTTTATTTATTTTTGTAATTGTTATCATTGTCATAATGTTCTGTCCTATTCCAAAGCAGGATTATAAGATTGTAAGTATACTCCCGTATCGTTGTAATTTATAGTTACTAGCCATGTTTTTATTTTCTCTTTACATTTACGGGAATTAGGTGATATATTTCTAATTTTTTATTCAATTTGTTGTAAATATACGCAGATTGTAATGTGTATTGTCTTTGGGCAAATTTCATTTTTGTTTGTGGTATTTCCACAACTCTGTCTTTCCTTCTCCTAGTCATTACTTCAGGGGTAAAAGGCAAAGACTTGTGAAGTCGAATAACTGTTGACATTACATACAGCTTTCTGACAGTTAGAAGATCACAGAATTTGTAAATTTCGTCTGTGGGAATCTAAAAGGTTTGAAATACATTATTTTCAGCAAACACCGCTGACTTCTTTCAATTTCTAGATTTTTTTTATTTACAATTTTTTTTTATTTGCACCGCCCCAAACAGTAATACAATATCCCATTACCGATTGAGCGAAGGCGATTTATATTTGATTAATTAACTCTTTGCTGGTAAAATGTCTTAATTTCCTTAATATCCACGTTAATATCACACATAAATTCCACCTGAAAATGCCAACTCAAACGCCAATCCAAGACAACACCTAAATACATGGTAGATATCACTCTATTAATAGCAGGACATTCACAATTACTATGGTCGGTATTTTACCACATCGGTGAATTTTCAGAAGGAAATCATTATTTGGTTGGGTCCTGCTATTGATGGTGAAACATATGTAGCTTGATTTTGCGGTGTTCAATGTGAGCAGATTATATTGGAGCCAAGTTGCTAGTTTTGTAAGTGCAGATTCGGCATCTCTAAAAACTGTACTCCACGTTGAGCTCGCAAACATGATTGCAGTATCGTCAGCATATGAGAAAATGCGGCCAACTTCTATATGTAAATTTGTTAAATCGTTAATGTATATTAAGAACAATGTAGGGCCCAGAACGCTACCTTGAGGGACACCAAAAGAGATCCTTGAGTCTTTGCTAATGTAACTGTCAATTTTTACTCTCTGTCTTCGGTCACACAAGTAATCCTTCAGTAAGTTCAATGGAACATCTCTTATACCAATTGATTCTTGCTTTTGTACAAGAATGGGATGCGAAACGGTAACAAAGGCCTTTCTGAGATTAAGAAAAGCGGTCAAACATTTTCTTCCCTTATCTAGTTCTTCAGTTATGGACGATGTTAAAGCGGATACCGCAACCTCTGTAGATTTTCCGCGTCTAAAACCGAACTGACAATGTGAAAGAATATTGTAGTCCTCTAGGTAAGAAATGAGTCGAGTGTTTATTGATTGTTCAATAATTTTTGATATGACAGGCAATACTGAAATAGGCCTGTAATTATTTACGTCACTTCTGCTCCCATTCTTGTACACCGGCGTGATTAAAGATTTTTTGAGGAATGCAGGAGAAGTACCCTTTTCGAAACACAGATATGGCAGGATATTGTCTGTAGGTGGCAGGTCTGCCCTCCTATGTAATAGTATTATTGCAATGAGTGCCAAGATTTATAATAAATTACCATCTGACATAAGGAACATTAAGGACATTGTAACATTTAAAAGAAATCTATTTGAATACCTTGTTAATGAAACATTTTACTTTATAAACGAATATTTCGGTAATAATTAAGTAATTTGACATTAAATAAAATTTAGTAATTAAGTAAATAAATAATAATTAAGTAAAATAACTATGTTCATCATCCACTTATGTAGTTCGTATGCCTGAAGGTGCAACATAGAGAGTCGCTATAACTTATTTAATACCATGTATTTCAATGTACTGTATCCTATGTTGACGAATAAATGCATTTGATTTGATTTGAATAGTGTTGTAACTTAAAATATGTGAACTTTAATATTATATCATTACTGAACGTAATACTTGATTCTCTACACTTCAAAAAAACCGTCGTTAGAATATTGTAAGAAACAATCAAAAGACATCTACTTAACTCAAAATGAGACACACTTTATGTGAGCTAGTTCAGACCAAAATAATCCTTATTCAAAAACACGAAATTATTTTTTCCATTTTATTGTTAAATATATTTGAGAAATTGTTTAAGTGTCTATAATAAACTATAACATATAAATTTTCATGATTTTTTTGGGGGAAGTGAGTAATTCGTTTTTCATCGATTCTGAGAAAGTCCCCTTTTTGAGTTAATACACTATTGTATTAACAATACGGTATGTCACACTGAATAGAGATATAAATTTGGGCTTTGTCAATTTCGTTTACGGTAGTATGTGTACTATCCATTATATGGTACAATTTTATTACAGTTGGCAGTAACTAATAATTCGTAATAGTATTGATTAAAAATTAAACCAGATATCATAGTGAGTTGTATATAATGGTATGTTGTGCGTGAGTGTGATATATAAACGAAAGGCGCGCACTTATGTGTGTGGTAAGATGTTTGTGTCTTTGTGTTTGTAGAGTATGTAGTAAAAAACCAAAAATTAAGAATATAATAAAAAACAGTAAAATATAAATAAAGAAATAAAAAAGATTTAGGTTAATTTTCAGAACTAAAACTAGTCATATTCCAGTTATAAGGTGCCGAATTTGGGATTCACTATTAATTAATATAATTCTCGAGTTCTCCGCTTTTCTTACGTATACTTTTCCATATGCGGTCCAGCAAAACTTATACAAGTGAGATTTAACCAGGACACGTGAGAGGAAGGAAAGCTTTGCGGCCTTTGCTGTTAACTGCTCGGTGACAAATATTGGAGTGTCTTCTCCGAGACGAAGTCCTAAATGTTTAGCACACAATTTGGACTTTGTTTGGTATTAAATACTTTACACATCCTTAGAAAGTCATTTTTTAGTATTGTAGAGTTTGTTCCCACAATTATAGGCGTATTCTAGATGTTTTCTTTTTCCCACGAATTCTATAGATGTCTTTAATATCCGTTATATTAGATAGGGTTAGGACCATGTTAATAAGGCTGTCTTTTGCTTCGCTATTTTTCCTGGGAACATTTTTCATTTCTATGTTTGCCTTACGTCCATCTTTCTGCATGTCCTCAATCCTATCTTCCAGCATAGTTATATATTTTCGGTCTTCCTGTATCTGTCCTTCTAGTTTCTTAATCTTCTCTTGAAATTCCTTATTTTGTGCAGACAAGAAGGCTACTGAATTTTCGATATTTTGATTTGTTTTTTGTATTTCCTTCAGGGTATTAGCATTTTTTTGAAACTCATGGTTCTGAGATATCATTAGAGTAGAGAACATATTTTTCATTTGTTCTTTTAAACTCACAGTGTAACCCTCATCCCTTCTTCTCTTTTTTCATGTAACAATGAAGTTAGTTGGGGTTGCTTGCATCGCTGGCAATTCTGACTCCGATAGTGACCTATCCATTTGTACTAGGAGATTAATAGGTTTAACAAAAAATGGCTCACAAAGTAGTAGGTCCCAAACACACGGAAGCGCAGGTTTCAAAATAGCGCAGGAAGCAGGCGGTCACAAAGCACGGAATCGCACCAATTATAAGTCAGTGAGCGTGTCAAAATCCAAAATGGCGTATTGGCGCGAGCGCAGGTTGGATAAATTAGGGTATGATGTCACTCTGACGTACAATGTAGGAGGCACGAAGTACTAGGGTGTCAGATTATGAAGAGATTTGACATTTCATGCTCAGCGGCCCGAAGTGGATCTTGGTCTCCGACATCACAGGACGCAATTTCTGTCGGTCTTGTGCCAATTCCGACCTTTCGGACACATTCAGCTCCTTTAGGTCTTTGTCGATTCTATCCTTCCAGCGATATCTTGGACGGGCCTTTTCGCAGCTCCATCCTCCTCATTCTTTCCATATGTCAGCGAAGTCGGGCAAATTTTATTTCCCCGATTATGTTTGACTCAGACACTAGTACTTCTATTGAACTATTGATCTCTCTATTGAATCTAAAAAAATGTATATATGTATATTATATATATATACATAAATGTATATTATATATAAAAATATATTTTTTATCTTAATATTTATTATATTGATAGTGCAATTAAAAAAGCGACATCCCTTGTCAGCCACTGGTGAAGAAAAAACTTTCATAGTTTTCTCTCCACAGATTGGCCTCAAAAGCCTCGCATTACTTTTAGAACCGCTGTTGCCAAAACTCGCACATTCATAATTTAAAAAGAAGTAGCAAATTCTGGACTGTTAATATAATTTAAACTTTACCCTGTTGGTATATCTTTTAAAGGGTAGTACCTATTATTACAAGTGACGACGTTTTGATATTATATTGATATTTCAATCAATTTGCTGCCATCTAGCGGTTGATAGCTGAACGACAGTGAATCCTAGATGTTTACTTAGTTCTCCAAAAAAAGCGATCAAGCGAACAACGAGTACTAAATGGTGTGCGCGCGAAAGGCAGCCGGGAATGGACGTCCGTACTTCGTGTTCGTGTTTCTTTACAAATAATCTTTTTATGTTTATTTACGTTAGATTTATTTCCAGTTACCGCACGGCATATTTCGAAGACCGACCGGACATTGGCACGTTTCAATTTCGCTTCAATGGTTTCGCCAAGAGCCCAGCTGACCATTACTTATATGATTTTTATAAAGTGTTAAACCGCCTGAGAAATCTGGAAATTGGAGACGATGCTTTTCACTGCATTGGCGACACTCCACAATACGAATTTATGATGAATATTACTGAACAGGTGACTTATTCTATTAATAATATTCTAGGAGCTTCGGGTCGCCAATTTAGAGGCTCTTCCTTGGTAGTTCAGCTGCAGGTGCCTATTTTGCAGTGAAACTCTGATGATGAGAGTTGGAACCAGAAACAGAATGCATTTATTGTTTTGTGATCGTCTCAAGCCCGCGTCAGCGGGTTTGAGGGGGCCGTTCGAGGCGTCGACTTCTTTCGGCGGGGTCGATCGCCGCTCGTGGAGACGAGCGGGTCATGGGGTTGGGTGCAATCCTCAGTAAGGTGTGCTGCTTCAGATGGGAGTCCCTGCCGGTGGGCGGGCAGGTTTCTCAACCATCTTCAGCAGCTGATGTATAGTCCGGTGGGCCTTCCTCGAGCCCAAGTAGCTCCCTTTGAAGCGGTTTCATGTCTAGGTGTTGGGCTCGATGTGGTACTGTCCAGCGCGTCGAAACATGGTCTTGGCCAAGCGATTCACGAAGCTGTCGTGACTCTCCATGTTCAAGTCCCGTTGAATGACGTTATTCCTTACGTATCGTGGGGCGTCTATGATATACCACAAGGTCAGCGACTGTTGTGCTCTGAGTCGCTGCCTATTGCACTCTCTTACCAGCGCATACCGTGCTGGGGCTGCATATGTTAGCAGTGCATTTATTGGCAAACGTCGCTATACTTACACTAATCTAAAAGAGCTTAATAGTATACTCTCTTAGTGTTCCATACACAATCGACCAATCAAAGGGCCTGCATTATTTGCAAGAGCGAGACAGACGCATTGCTATCTCGCTAATATAAAGATACGCAACCTGTGGACTTGCCGAACAAAATGACCGTCGCGACCAGCAGACGTCAGGTATGAAGTTGCAATATTAAATATTGACAACAACTTAACACAAGCTTTCATAAGTTCTCACTGTACCCCGGGTGGGGTAGTGACAAGGGTGTTATCTGCGTAGCAGATCACCTTCGTCCAGGAAAGGAGCGGACCGCGAACGTCAAACTCAACGTTCCACAGTATACGGCCAAGTACAGACCCCTGTGGAACACCGCACCGACACGCTCCTGGTATAGCCTCCTGTCCTTTCCTTCCCATATGACCACCTTGTTCTGGAGGTACGTCTTCAACAGCTTCCCAGGATCAGGAGGCACTATATGGTACCGGAGCGCTACTGTCAGTGTCTCGAAAGGGAGGCTGCTGAAGGCATTTCTGACATTGAGGGAGATAGCCATAACCACCTCCCCGCAACACAAAGTTACACATATGCCATGATTTTTTTGAATTATTTAACTGCCTCCGTGGTCGAACGGTTACCATGCCGGAATGCCACGCAGAGGTCCCAGGTTGGATTCGCGGGTCGGGAGAAATATTAGTATGGCCTACATTTATTTCTCTCGTGACTTTGGGTGTAATTTGTGGTCGTCTATGTGTATGTCCATGGCATCCGCGACACAGGGTGTGTCGCGGACAACATTCAACATAGCCCCTAGGTTGAGTGTGTGTGTTATTATTATTATTATAATTACCCATTTGTCAAATTCCACTTACGTCTTTGCAGTTCTTCCAACTGGATCGAAAGAAATTTTGCTTCACGTTCATCCGGAGTACAAGTCACGATGATTTCAACAAAATCACCAGCGCTGACAAAGAGTTCGTTCGTTTTCTGCGGCATTTTAGAACCAGTGGTCATCTCACGAACACACTGTTATTGGTTATGGGTGATCATGGAGTCAAGTGAGCGCAAAAAGACAAGTAGTGCAACTCCTTATAAACGCGCGACGTATAACCATGCACACATTGGTATAATCTCACGCGGCACTCGAGTTATACTGCGCGGGTCGCGTCACACACGCGCCTAAATAATGGAATTGAAGCGTTCGCTCGATATTTAAAGAATAACATCAAATAGTAGACGTATTTACGAGTATTGTTATCTCTATGGTCGTTTGAACTAGAGCGTCTCAAATTTAGAATTGTTCAGTATTTCATTTATATTTCATAATCATATTCTTGTAATCGAGACACTAATGCGATGTTGATATAGAAATATCAACATGTCATTGTAGCTATTGCATTTGACAAAGTTTATACGTTATTTTTTTCAAATTGAGTTATTCGCAGTATTCTCGTGGAACGTGTAGATATATCTAAAATATAAATGTGAGAACCCTATGTGTAGGCATTGACGCACCGAACTGGTAGGGGTTGGATTACTTATCTTATACTGTATTCTATCTGTATACTTCGACATTGTTATTTAACGGTTGCCAAGCTGGTCTGCTTCGCAGATAATGTACTTTGTAGTTATCTATATGTGTGGCACATGGCACCCACGACACACGGTAGTGTTGACTCATGAAAAAGTTTACATTTTCAAAAAAAATATTTTCCGGATATTTTTCCTATACTTTTCCACATTCGACGATGACAACTGGCAAAAATTGACGTTACTGAATGAAAACGATGGAGCAATTATAAAAGTTTTTTTCGCAGTTGTCCAATCATATTATTTTATTTTTATTTTATTTTGTGATTCACGTTAAATAAAACTTCACACGATATTTGTAAACGAAGAACATAGTATGAGCCTTCGAATGTATTTTACAATTTTTAGAAAATTACCCAACAGGGCTTACCTAGTGCGGGTTTATAAGTGTGGGCGTTATCATTATTATTATTAGTTATTACAAACGTCAAACCTCATCTGCTAATTGCAAACATGGCAAACCGTTTTAGAACAAAACACCTTAATTCTTAAAAAAAACCTTCCCTTAAATCTGTGGCTTGGTAAAAGAAGTGCGTCAGAAGTGTGTAAAGTAATCGGGTGTTAGCATTGACTTACAAATAAATGGACGACGGGTCTAATACAAAAACCACGAAAAAAATGTCCCAAGACAACCTATTTAAACGTAGTGACATGTAAAAGAATATGAAAAAGCTAAAACGTTGAATTTAAATTGTAATGTCATCGCAGTACTGTCTAATTTTGCTTGCTTCCCTGTCAGTCGAACAAACGAAGACTAAAGCGTGAATGACGCTCTGTATACGATTTTAACGCCCTATAAGTTCGGACACTTTTTAGCGCGGACTCGACGTCCACATAATTGTAAGTTAATGGGTGTTAGGCATTTCTTGTACCAAGCCACAAAAATTTCATTAACCGATCCATACCTAATGTTAATTCCCAGCTATTCAGATGTCCATGTCACGAATCAAGCAAAACTAGAACACCGTCTACCATTAATGGCAATAGTATTACCGGAAAAATTATTAGCGAAAAGACCAGAAATAGAGTCGGCATTACAATCAAACGAAGACGTTCTTACAACCCCTTACGACATTTACGCGACCATATTGGACGCAATTGATATGAGGGAACATTGGAACCCATATAAAATCAAAGGTGCTCATCTCACTAGAGGATTGACTCTATTCGAACCTGTAAGTAACAATTATAATGTTGTATACAATCTCATCAAATTTGAACGGTACCACTACTGAGGTATATAGCTTGACACCAAAACTTTGGACCGTTCCTATTGCAAGCGGCATAGAGTTACATTTGAACCTTTGGTACCGTTAACTTGACGTGCTCTCGACCCTGTACCTCCTTTCCAACAAAAAAATAATCATCGAAATCGATTCATAAGTACCGTAACATGCATAAACAAAAACGCAGTCGGATTAATAACCTCCTTCTTTTTTGAAATCGGTTAAAAAGTAAAGTGAATACAGTAGGTAAAATTAATTATTTCTATTATAGATTCCTAGCACGAGATCGTGTAGCGAAGCAGGAGTAGAAGGTCAATGGTGCACGTGCCAAAACCGGACGCTGGAGCACCGGCCTTCTGTGCTGAGCAACCATATGAACACACTGACGGAGGCTTTGAGGTATCATCAGAAAATATTTTAAATTAATATCTTGGAATATATCACTCAAATTTTAAGTTATTTGTGTTAACCCACATCAGTTCTTTCGTGCCATCCTATAAAAGCGGCTCCAACTGAAAATCAGTGTTACAGCAGTCGAGCTGTGTGATTCCGCTTGTCTGGCGAATTCTCGCTCCGGGACGATAGAAAAACCTCGTATCTGACACGCTCCCGGTCCCGGGCAGCACTATGCGTTTCGTTCAAACGTGAATTTAGGCGGGTAAAACTAATTTCACACCTTCTTTCTCTGTATTCATCATCATAAGAAAACTAGAGGAGTTATTTCAAAAAAAATCTCAATATATATTTGACCGAAGTTGTGATACCTGTAAAGGTATCGGCTGCGGTGAGAAGGTTATTCAAAAATCTCTCAGTAGATTTCACTAGTGGAGACAAATGCCGTAAGCCAGTACAAAGTAAGTAAAGTCTATAACAAAAATACATAGGAGAATTTCGACGGGTCGGTATCTGGGCACGTAGCTCGGTTGGTAAAGAGCAATGCTACGGTGCAACATGGGCATGGATTGAAGTCCCACTGGATCGACGCAATTTTTCTGTTTTCGATCTTTGTATTCATAAACATAACAAAACTAGTTTGTTATCCGCTCACGCGATACATGCAGCCGTAGACGCATACCACACCTAGAGGTGCCGGTGATGATTTTATACTGATTTATCGGATATCGAAGTTATAACAGGTAAAAGAACTAATATTAATTGCTATTTCGGTAACTACTCTAGCAAACCATAAAGTTTTTAATGCCTGGGTCTGTCATTTAAAAAAAATCCTTCAGGAATACGTCACGACAATCGTGTGTGTTATTGTTTGGGCTGGTGATGTTGGTGTTTATTTATTGAAAACATACCGTAAGTTGCGTTTTTTAAGTTTACCCTGAATATAAATGTGTATAAGCTATACTTTAAGGAGTAATTTCATGGTAAACATTAGAACCCCTCAAACGGAATATTATCATATTTACCCAAGTACACCAACAATTTCATTAGTGCTTTTGAAGTGCAGGATTTGCGGTGTATTAGTGCATTTTATTTGAGATGTGTTTGTTGGTAATACGGAGGGTATTTATTTAGCAATGCAGAATAATAATTTTTATTTATAAAAACTTGTATTTAAACTGAATGCTTTTCTAATTTGCGAAACCAAATAGCCGCCATTTTGCGGTGGGAGGAGCGCATCGCGTGAGCGGATAGCACGAAACATAAAATTGCTATATTATACGAACCTCTAGGTGTGATATACTTCCAGAGACGCATGAATCGCGTGAGCGGATAAGCTACTTTTCAATCCATGGGCCAAGTTAACCAGAGGGCTTTATTTGCCTAAAGTACCTTACATCGCATGTAACACCTTTTTCTGTAAAATATTTAAACTAATATCAGAGTCTGCAATAACATTTTCCAGAAATAAGGTTTGGTCGAAATTTCATAATCTCGAAAGTAATTTTCAGAGGAAAAAGATTTTTCTTTTAAACCTAACTTATCCTAACCTAACCAAACCTAATCGTGTCTCTGCGATAAACATTCAACATATCCTGAAAGAACAACTGTTTCGTTATAATTTGGTTTTCGGTGTAATGAAAATTCGAACAAACCTTATTTCGGACAAAACCAATTTTCGACTTTGTGATAGGTCACCATTTAAACCAATGCGCATTGTTTTAGGTCGAATCTGAGTGAGGAAACGCAAAGTACGAAGATACATTAGTTTGCTACAAGAAACACCTCGAATAAAATGTGCACGGAATTGGACCTAGTTGTTTTAGTGATCTATTGTCGTCTATTTTATTATTCTCGACGGTAATAACAAATATTGGAATCGTGTAATCACTCCCGGATCTACGACTTATTCGAACCGGGGCAGACAAATATTAATGGGTGGCATTTTTTGTGACCTTATTTGCACCCTTTATTACCTTCTGGCTAATAACTTTAAGTAACACTAGAGCTCCTTGTCAAACAGTTCGTCCAGGGATGTACTGCCGCCTTACCTATTTCTTCCGCCAAACAGTAACGTCAGCATTTCTCTGTTCCGGTTTTGCAGGGTAATGATGCTGGTGAAATTATAGGCACAAATAACTTGTCAACCAACCAATAATGATACCACGTAACGGGGCGAAGAAACCGCGTGACTTGTGGTAAGTGTGACTTTGATACGCCTGTCCAGCAGCTGCTGTGGCACTCAGAGCTTTACATCACAAAAAACACAAGAACAAGAAATAGATAAGGCAGTATTTCCCTGGACGAACTCTCACTAGAAGCTTTTCTGCTACTAAATTATATTTTGACTACCATCTCCTCGAGACAAGAGAGGTCGAGACCATTGGAATCCTTGTAGCGGTAAGTAGCATGTTTATCATTATGCCTCCGTGGCCGAACAGTTACCATGCTGGTCTGCCATGCCCGGGTTCGATTAATAGGCCGGAAGAAATATTAATATGGCCTACATTTATTTCTTTCGTGAGTTTGGGTGTCATTTGTGGTTGTCTATGTGTATATGTCCATGACACTCGCGATATAGGGTTTCAAACGATAACGGTTTTATTTCAAAGGTAAAATAAATTTGCACTTGTAAATGTCACTTTTAGGCTACTGCTCGTTCACTATGCTGGCTTCCCTGAGAAGAACTCTTCACAATACTTTCAAATAAACTTGAAGAACTTTTCAAATAAACTTGGTAGCAGTAGCAGTAGAGACGCTTGTGAAAGAGTTCGTCCAGGGAAGTACTGCCATCTTACCTATTTCTGCCGTGAAGCAGTAATGTCAGCATTACTGTTTTCCTGTTTTGAAGGGTAAGGGTGCAGGTGAAATTACAGGCACATGGGACTTGTCAACATATGTCTCAGGGTGACGGGCGCAGTGAAAATGCCCCTCAGATCTTTGCGATTTAAACCTCTGATTGGCACTGCGACTGTTATGAACAGGCGTGTAGCTTACCATCAGGCGCACGACTTGATATTATTTAAAAAAACTTAAATACACTTTGAATAAAATTTGAGTGGAATATAGAGCCATGTCGTCTTTGCATATATCTTTATCTAACACGTAGTTTTAATTTTGTAATATGACTTTTCAAATAAAATATCTTTGATGTAGTTTTTCAACTTAGGAAAAGACAATCTTAATATATGCTCCGGAATCTTACTGTAAAAACTTATACAGTTCCCTTGTAGAGTCGTTACGTTGGTTAAACGAAGTCGTGGTACCATGAGGTCGGACTTAGCTCTTAAAGTAAATATTTATATAATATAAATATTTGAGTAAATGTACTGTGGTGCCCACAGCCATGATACCAATTTCCTTAAACTTTTCCCTGAGAGAAACCCCAGAACGTAAATGATACACAGAAAGAATATAAATCGAGAAAAATTTGTGAATATTAACTTGGACATTATTTTAAAATTAATAATTAATTTCTAAGTCAACATTCACAAGTCGGTGACAATGAGGGGAAAACAGCGCTATTAAAACATGTCATCTGTATTGATCCAACGTGGCTGACTATGGCCTTTTCATGTACGTCCGTACGAAATGATCACGGTTTCCAATTAGCGTGGGTTTCCTTCAAGGATCACTTTTAGGGCCATTTTTGTTTTTAGTTTATGTTAATGACACACCTAGTCTTACGAAAGGTGTAGAACATGAGATAGTGTTGTTGGCTGGTAATATTTTCGCATTACGTAAAGTTAAAAGCACCGACGTTCCTACAAGAATGTGAACCATAGTATTTCGAAGGTAGTAGAATGGTTTGTAATTAACGACCTGCTCTTAATGTGGAACAAATCGTTTGAAATTTACATTATCTAATGTTAGACAGACGTTAGATAAAGTTGTATTTTTAAAAAGGTAAATGTAAAAAAACAGGTACAACAGCATAAAACACTCCCTACACTTTATTATTAAGGCACTTACCCCTAAATGGGGCGAGTAACTGAATTACAGATATAGGTACATGAAGGCTGTAGACTTATTTACACAGGATTTAGCTTATTTAATGATTGTAAGCGTAGTAAAGAACCAAAATTAGCGATTATTCGCGATGGAATTTGAAACAGCTCCGACTGTTGTGGCGGTCGAGCTGGGAGTGACCGTGGTACGAAAACAAAATGAGTAAGGAGGTCACACCGTCACACCTGTACACTGGCTGATCTGTGATCAGAACGTGAACTTACAAGGTTTCTGTGTGCGCACAGGTTATAGTGCCCTTCTTGTATACCCTAAGGGTCAGTGGGGAATGTCACTATAATCAAAATTAATGTAGAAAGATATGGGACTGTCCTGCAACAATTTGCTGTTAGGGCAACTTACAATCTGGACCTCTGAGAGAGAATTTTAAAGAAATTAACATTCTTATACCTGTGTCAATGATGACTACGTTTAGGAAACGTAGTCTACGTTGAAAATACCGAGTATATATTTGTGTATCCGATAGTTGAGAAGAATAGTGATATGTATCGAGTTATTAGGTTTTCGCGATTGTTATACATAGGAAATGAAACTATTTTTCCGGATTTAAATCGCCTATATTTGTTTTTTCAAACAAACCGACGTTTCGGGCCCTTTACAGGTCCCATGTTAACCGCAACCATGGAACCTGCAAAGGGAAAATAAAACATATCACTATTAGGAAATGAAACTATTTAAATCCGGAAAAATAGTTTCATTTCCTAATAATTATATGTTTTATTGTTGGGAAAAATAGTCATAGCCGTTACATTATTGCGAGGAGTAAAAATGAACTGGCTGACAGTTTTTTTAACAGTCGTCTTTACAAACTCATTGAGGTGCAATATATAACGCTTGTATAAATTATTTAAATTTCAAATAGATATATATTATTTCAGTTTAACGAGAGCGTGTTCGCGTGTTTTTCGTCATTGTGTTCGTTAAGGCGAGGCACTGGAGGAGCGGGAAAAACTATTTTGCTAGACCAAATGTTTTAGATATTTACTATTAAATAACGGTCTAACAAAAAGTATACGATACATATAAGAATATGGTCTAAAGAATGTGCTAATTTGTTACACGATAGGATGGACTTCACCAGATCATATACAGTCCCGAAGACGCGCTAAACTAAAGTTTGAGACGAATTACTGAAATAATAAAACATCAATTATAATTATTATAAAAATTATATTTATAATTTGCACATAATTTTCATATGAAGATATTTCTCTTTAAGTACTGCAGGGAACATGCTAAATATTGGTATTCAACTGAAAACTTATAGTTATTAAATTTACTTTTACGTTAATATTGTGTCGTTACTATTTATAATGGTCGTGAATTGTGTTGTGTGCGGCTGTCTATCATCATCTAAACGGGATAAAGAGAGGAGTTTTTTCGTTTTCCGAAAGATGAAACGAAGATTAAAATAATCTCAGTACAGAGTACTAAAAAAACCGACCTTAAAAGTACGATTACATCTATTACGACGGATTACATCTATTTGCCAAGTTTTATTGAAATCAGTTTCATTCCCTAGTTCGCCACTATACGGAACTTGACACAGGAGATAATAAAAGTCGGTTCTCAAAGTATATTGAGAGAGAAAAACGCCTAGAATATGAGAATAGCAAAATCAACCATTAAAATAATTGCTCCTTCTAATAAAATTTAGGCGCTATTTACAAAAATGAATCTTCATGTATGAACAGCCACCCTAAGAGGTGGATAATTTTCTTCAAAATGAAATGGGACCACTATGGAGGTACCCTCTTTCCAACAAAAAAGAATCATTAAAATCGGTTCACAAATTGCGGAGTTACCGCGTAACATACATACAAAAAAAAAACAGTTAAAAACTTGTGTCTGAGACTTATTCAGTTATTGTTTCCTTCATTTTTTTTAATGCAGTGTATCTAAAATGCAGATTTGTTGTATCCATGTAATGATACGCCATAACTTCGTGGGCTAGTCGACAAGGGTTCTCGAATTTTCAATTTGTATTGCCGATAAATATTACGTAGTGAATATACCCAATTATTAATTAGGTAATTATAAACTTGGGACACGCTATTTCAAATACCTTGGTTACCTTATTTAAAAGTACCTATCCAAAGTATAATATTTTAAGTGCTTTTAATATATTTTTTAAATAACTCTTCAATATTATTCTAGTTAGTGAATTAATGAAGACTATTATAATATTAAATCGATATAAATACCTAATGAACATGTGCAATTATTAGGATTCTATTAATAGAATTAAAGATAACAGATTTCTTTTACAATTTTCAATATTTGCCGCTCTGACCACGTACAAGTGATGGTTAACTCTGCCACTTCACGCGCACATTTACGCATGTATAGATAGCCGCTTGCTGTATGTAGTAGTAGTAGTAGTAGTAGGTAAATAACTTTTGATTGTTGTATGGAGTGTCCTGGATGTGCTAGCGGTTTAACGACAGGCACCGCTAAGACGCACGGGCGGTACCCCCGCACCTCGCCTCCTAAAATCTGAGCTCGCGTTGAAATACCTCACCTTCACAAAATTCATAAGTACATTATTATATTTGCGTTCTCGGCTGTACAAAGTGGAATCCAATAATAGACACATCTCAAGCCGTAGCGAAACAATAATTAGCAATCCAATTAAGGCGGATACGATAAGCATTACCTATCAATTAATATCATTTAACATCTTCCTCAATAAACTACAAAGTAGATCTAGTTGCAGTAAATTCTAAATTATCTCAATATGATTAATCATCTTGTGTTAAATCTTGCAATGATGGTTAGCTTAGTTATATGTAGCAGTTTTTATTACACAGGCATGTTTAAGAAAAACGATTTTTTAGTTGCTAAAGATAGTATATACAAACCAAGAGGGCCCGTGCGATTTAACAACGTAAAATATGGACGAATATTCAAATGTCCGGTAAGTAATGAGAGAGACTACAGATTTGTTGACTAGTAACAATAATATGACGGTAAACAAAAACAATTATAATATTATCATTGCTAAATCGAATAAACACAACGAAAATTCCGTCGATATGACTAGACTCTTACTCTCGTCCGAAACAATTACCGTCAATACAATAGAATAGAATAGAAATAGGAATAATTCCTATATAATAATAATAATACTGATAAATAAGGATTTGAAACTACATATAACATATAGAATACAAAGGAAAGGAAACCGTGACCCACACAGCTTATTCTCGTCTCACATTCAAGGCTACGGCGCTGATTTTCAGCGGATCCGGCAATAGAACACACGTGACACGAAACATGGTAGTCGACACTAAAGACTTTGGATGACACAAGCACATAATTATATTAATTTAAACACGAAACATGAACAGTCTATTCCATTAAGATACAATGAATGTAGTAACATTTAGTAGATATCATGTCATGCGCAACAAATTATAATACGATTGAATGGAAATTAATATGATAAAATAAAAAAACGTGTATAGACTTAATTTGATAAAATTATAAAATAAGATTTAATTAATTAATTGAGAACTTTGATTACAATTAAACAGACGAACAATATTAAACTAAAACGCATATGTCCTCGGCACATCAACAGCTACGATGGATATTTTTGAAGATTTAGCAGATACTCTTTGAGTAATTTTTTGAATACAAACAACAAGTCAATAAAGTAATACTCAACCAAATTAAAAGAAGCATGATGCGAATGAAGCTTCATACTTTACATTGTCCTTTTAATATGATCGGCTATTACTTCATACCGGGACACCCCCATATCTTTCTACAATGGTTTTGATTATAGTGACCCTCCCTACCGACCCTTAGGGTATACGAGAATCAGATCGGCAGATCAGCTGTTTGCAAGGACTTCGTCCAGTTCTCAGAAGGCTAGTGCCTTAGGTGAGCACCCTTTCTATTTTCCAGATAGGTACCAGAGCTGTAGGCACATTCATTTCCCGTTGCGCATTGCACAACTAGCGGTTGCCACCGCTAAGACGTCGACTCTGAGTCCACTACCAAATCTCCTCATTGGTGGCGGAGCTGTAAGACACGCTCACTTTCCGACACCTAAAACGTCGGCGTCTCTCCAGTTCTCAAATTCCTATGTGGATGGAGGTACCGGAGGATGTCTAGCTCATCCTGCCAGAGATGGCAGTCACAGTGTTTTGCGATAATCTCCGGACATACCTTCCAACTTAAAGGGCAACTCACGTGTCCCGCGCGTCTCCCCTCTTCAGGCCCTCAACTAGACCGCTACTAAGACGCACGAGACAGATGTCACACACCACCGGGGCAGACAAACATGTCCGTCTCAGCATCTAACCACAAACCCCTGTGAGTCCATACTTAAGTCTGGGTCCACCAGAGACGCCCGTGAAGGCGTATCACTGGCGGAGGGGTTGGCCGGACGCCCGCTGTACGTCGAGCCCGTAGTCTCACCGGAAAACCCTATCTCTCTGGTCGGTAGATAGGGACAAGTGACACCGGGGCAGTTGCTTCAACTGTACCAAGGTCAAATCCGATCATGTGTGGAACATTGCTGCCATCTACGGGATGGTTCTGCTAAATGCCAACTGGCCACACTGAATTCACCAGAAAACCGTGCCAAAAGGCTTATAGGCGATTCGGATTTAGTAGTGGCAAAGCTGCAGCCTCGAACAAAGCCTTAAAGTTGTCTGCTTATCGGTGTTCTACATGATATATCACGGAGAGTGTGCGATGGAACTGCATGATTTAATTCCGACTTCCTCGTTCCATCATCGTGGGACTAGACGTAGGCTAGGGTTCCATGCCTATGTTTTGGATATTTCAAAGATTCGCACGAAGAGTTTCGCTTCCACATTCGTATGGTGAAAGGCAAAGGAGTGAATTTTCTGCTTGCAGACTTGTTCCCTGAACGCTATAACTTGAGCCCTTTCAAGGCGAGAGTAAATAGGCACTATTTAAGTGTGCATACTAAATCTTCGACATCATCGTCGCTTTCCATCAAGTGAGATGGAGATCTAATGCGCATATTTGACAGTTATTGTTTCGGACGGGTGTCGAACGAAGAACAAAAGTAGACCACCAGCGTTTGTTGCCTCATCACGATTACCGCTCTAATTACAATAATACAAAGAAATATTCCTTCGATCTGACAGGAGTCAAACCTGCGCCTGTGCGAAATTGAGGTAGACAAATTGAGTCAGCAGACGTTAAGAATTTCTCTTCGCGATTGTTATAGATCTTTGTTTTTTTATTTTAACTACGTTTTTGTAGCGTTATTTGTAAGAAATATATGAAAGTTTTTCTTCACTCAATTAGGGCTCCGTCACTCGCTCGAGGTTACGCAATGAGTGCCTACCGCTCAGTGTATCGCCGACAGTGCAAGTTCTCAGACAAGTCTTTCATTTATATTACATTCCTTGTATAAACTCAGCAGTCAGTTCCGAACGATTGCATACGGTGGGCAACGTTATTTTCACCTCTTTGAGCGCGTGCTTAGGTTATTTTTTCCTCGTAGTGAACACCTGGTGTCATTAGTCAGATTTAAGAGACTTAATAGGTTAAGTACGCTTATGACATCAAATATGTCAAACCACTGCTATAGTTAGCGTAGATATTCTCGATTTTGTATGAAAGTAATGTTTTTGTTACGTGATGTGTATTAAGCGACATCTCTTGTATTAATTGTAATATTGTTTGTAATGGATATCATGATGTTTTCTTATCATGATTTTTTTTTTAATTAAAAAATTAAATAAATAAGCTAGGCTTTATTTGACATGCATAAATTTGAAACAAAACAACAAAAAAATTATAAAAATAATTTCAATTAAAATAAAAAAAGAAGCATGCAAAATAATAAAATAAGATAAAATAAATAAAATAAAAGCGTGTCAAAAAGGCCCATGACTCAGCCTCCGAGGACTATGTTGATTACATAGCCCTCGCTGTTATTCAGTCATGGCCCGTCGAAATATGGAACACCACAATTCAAATAATAATAAATATGTTACATGTTACATACAAACCAAAAGTCAAAATTAAAATAACTGTAGACATTTAGGCACTAAGCGACTAAAATTTGACATAAGCAACAATTACTAATAATAAGCTACTTCTTAAATCCTTATGTCTAAAAGTTGGCAGTGTTTGAGACACTGCCGCACGAACAGGAGGAGGTAGGTCATTCCAAATTTTAGAAGCGGAATGTGAAGCAACTCCGGGCCGCAGACAAAGATAGTTTTGGTATTTTGAGCAAGAGACTCCTATTACGCAACCTCTCATCGTGAACTCTCTCTTCAAGTTTTCTATTTAAATATTTTGGTACTTGCTTTTCAAACGAAGTGTGCAAAAAACAGTAATATTTAGACGTTGAGTTTAATATTATCTCTTGTAGGCACCTTATGCATGCATTCTGAACTCCCTTTATGGCTTTATTTGTTTTTTCAAATAAGCATGGTCCGTATACTATATTACAATAGCTAATGTGGGACAAAACCAAAGCATTGCACACCAGAGATCTCGTAGCAACACTACTAGTTTGATGTATTATTGTTACAAAAATCTAGTACAAAGAAAAAACAAAAAATAAGCTGTAAAGTACCAGGAGGTCTACCACGAAAAACGAAGCGAAGACATTTGACATACCTAATCATTTGTAGATATCTTACTCGTATCGAACTTAACATTAGTTTCATCGTAAACTGACATACGTGTGTGTGGATTGAGTGAGCACCCTCTGTAAAATGTGTTAGTCATTTAGTTAAGGTTCTAAAACAATTGTAGAAACCAATCTTTCTATTTGTAAAAAGATATATATTTTATATAATAAATATCTTATTAGAAAATCGCGTAAATTTATTGTGCCCTTTACAGGGCCCATAGTCACGACTGACGTCATTTTCAGGACCTGTAAAGGGCCTGAAACGTTGGTTTGGTTGAAAAAACTAATACAGGTGATTTAGATCCGAAAAAAAATAGTTTCATTTCCTAAGTGTAATAATCGCGAAAACCTAAAAACTCGATAAACACCTTATTGTTTCACTAACCAGTAAGTAACAATTAGCAGCATTAGAGCTCCTTGTGAAAGGGTTCGTCCAGGGATGCACTGCCACCTTTATTATTGGTGCCGCCAAGTAGTAATGTGATCATTATTGCGTTCCGGGTTTGAAGGGTTCTGGTGAAATTATAGGTACATGGGACTTGTTAAATTATGTCTAAGGATAATAGGCACAGTAGCAGTGGCTCTCAGATCTTTGCGATTTAAAGCTCTGAGTGGCACTGCAACTGTTATGGATAGGCGTGTCGCTTACCATCAGGCGCACAACTTGTTCGTCCCATCACTTGATATTATATTTATAAAAATAACAAGACTGAAACTTGTCACTGTTTGTTGTTCGTTGTTTGTACTTATTTTTTCGATTTTATGTTACAAAGTAAAAAAAAGTATTTACCTTAAAAGTCTCAAAGAACTCATGCTACAGTACAAAAGTTCATTTAAGATATTATAGTTAAAAGTTGATTTAGTTTGTCTATGTTACTCGTAATGAATTCCATACAAAAAAATATTTAATTCATATATCATAAAACAGATAGTAAATTATAAAACCAGTGTTTGGTTTTCGTACCCTCTTCTCTTTCCGACCGTCAATTACTTGGTATAAGTAAATATAAAAGCTGTCAATGAAAAGTACCGAAACTGGTAGATTCAATATTTGTTCAAATTTTACAAGCCCTGAATACTAACGAATCTACCACTTTCGATTAATTTCTAGCAAATTCTAACAAGGAAACTATTGAAAATGACATATCTAGAAAAATAACTGGTCTACTTTAAAGTAAGTATTTTGGAATTTCGATACTGTACGTTGCAGCAGTCGATTTGTGTAGTCCAATGAGCCTTGTTGCGGACACAGCCACGTATTATCCTATTTTGTGGTTGAACACCAAAAAAAGTGTTAAAACCAAAAACAAAGATTCATTACAATCATTTGTACAATTACTATTCTATAATATTTGCGCTTCAGCAAAAAAGCCGTTTAAACTGTGACTCGGTCTTCAAATCAGTCGGTAAGAACGGTAATCATGGTGAGGCTACAGACGCTGGTTCGAGTCTACTTAGATCGAGGGAATTTTTCTTTGTGTTTGTATGTACATTCTATTACCTGCCAACCCCACCCCCCCAATATAAACCGACCTTTTGATTCTGAGAGTCATCTTACGTATTACACAGAAAAAAAATTAAAATAATTTCAACTGTATTCTATAAGCAATACGTATTTCGTCACTTAATAGTCGATACTACTTCAGCCTGCACGTACAGAATCGGTTCTGTACAAAATTAAAACCTTTTGCAAAATAAATATATATATCGTGTAGTATACTTGTTGTATTTATTTTAGCTGATATAAAAAAAAGAATCCTGGGTATGTGTAAAGTATCTATTAAATACAATGTTTTTCTTGTAAATTTTCGAAGTAAGTTTGTGTTTTTTTCTATCGTGAAATTATCAAAAGTAATCCGTGCATATCTTCAATTTTACTGTATTTTTTCCAAAGTGATTGCTTGAGCCATTTGCGATTGTATTGACTCTTAACTTCCATGTAAATCAGCGACTTGGTGTACTTGTGTAGGTGTACTGTCATTCCGCAACTTCTCTATTTTAATAATCTTAGTACAGAGTACTAAAAAACCCGACCTCAAAAGTACGTGGAATTACGTCTATTTGCTAAGTTTTATTGAAATATCCCCTAGTTCGCCACTATACAAGAATTGACACTGGAGATAATAAAAATAGGTTCTCACTACGACCCTACTCAAAGTATATTGAGATAAAAACGCCTTGAATGGGAGTAATAGCAAAATCAACCAATTAAAATCAAAAGTAATTGATCCTAAATTAAAGTTAGGCGCTATTTATAAAAATGAATCTTCATGCGTGAACAGCCATCCTTCGAGGTGGATGATTTTCTTCAAAATGAAATGGGACCACTTTGGAAGTACCCCCTTTCCAACAAAAAATTAACTATATTTCCAACTAAGAATTATGGAAATCGGTTCACAAATACCGGACTTATCGCGTAACATACATACAAAAAAAAACATACAGTCGAATTGAGAACCTCCTCCTTTGGCAATTGTAACGGTCTTATAATTCATATTTATAATAATTCATATTTATAAATTACAAAAAAATGTAAATTCCTGTCGAAGACGAACGTCGTGTGTTGCGTGCACTGCCAGGCCAAGTTCCGTAACGTCTGCGCGGGAGTCAACATATTATATATCATACATACACATATTTATATATCATACTTACACAATGGATGCTGCCATTTTGTGTGTTGCGATTATTTCCCGTATAATAGCACTTTAAAATTACCCCTTCCAGGTTGCTTTCAGTTGGACTATGGAGCTAAGGAGCCGACACACTACACTGACCATAGTCAGACCACGATCGACTTAGTATGCAGTAATGCGAAAATACATAGTCTCCACGTGCACTATATACCTGATCTTGGACGACACGCTTTTATTACTGCTCAATTGGACGTTAGGAAAAACAAGCCCTCACCACGTCTCTTGACTTTTAGACCTCTGACTAGCATCGATATCCCCTTATTTGAGAATGACGTTGCATCTATTGACTGGGACTCCATTAAGTACGTTGGCAATGTGAATGACATGATTAGACTATGTACTGACTATTTGATACAACTTTTTGACAAACATGCCACTCAAGACCATAGTGATTAAAGAGACGCCGAAACCGTGGCTTACCAACACAGTACGTCTAATGATGCGACTATGTGATAGAGCGCATGCAAGGTATATGATTACCGAGCTTGATACGCATAAAAAATATTACAAGCAATTGAAACATCTAGTCTTTGAAGCCATGTACAGTGAGAAACGCGCCTTCTTTGATCACTTTGTCAATGACAACTTAAGTACCGACTCCAAGACCTTATGGAAAAATTTGAAACGCGTTCTTGCACCGGACAAATAAGACTCTGACTTGCCCGCGCATTTCTCTGATCCCGATGCAGTAAATGATCATTTCTTAAATGTTCCTGGTAGCAGTGAAGTGGCACTATCAGACCTGGCATATTACGAATGCAATCGACATGGACCTGACACCTTTAGCATTGCAACAACTACAACCACCGAAGTTGCGAGTATATTGACTCAAATAAAAACCAATGCAAAAGGTACTGACCAAATAACCATTGACATGTTACTTATGACTCTTCCGACAATACTCGAAATTTTAACGGTCATGGTCAATAAAAGAATCGAGATCAGCACTTTTCCGACTGACTGAAAAACAGCACAAGTAATCCCTCTGCCAAAGAAACCTAATCCTTCCACCTTCTCTGAACTTCGTCCTATCAGTATATCTCCTTGCATGTCAAAGATAATTGAAAGGTAGTGTGTAGACAGCTTTCGAAATATCTGGAGAGGGCCAATAACTTACCAGATTACCAATCTAGTTTTCGTAGAGGTTGAGACACTGCTACTGCACTGCTAATCGTGGTTGATAATATTTTGGCTGCACAGGATTGGGAAGAGCACGTTTCTGGTGCTGTTGGACTTCTCCAGGGCTTTTGATTGTTTGAGCATGCCTCTTTTATTATCTAAGATGTTGTATTATGGTTTTTACACCAAAACGATTCAATGGTTTGATAGTTATCTTTTGGATCGGGCTCAAATAGTCGCGCTGCTTACGGTAAATGGTGTCATTGTGTGTTCTTCTCTTCACCCTGTGAAAAGAGGCGTCCCTCAGGGTTCTATTCTCGGGCCTCTACTGTTCATACTATACACTGCAGACATCATTACTAGTTTGAAAAGTTGTAGCTACCATCTGTATGCAGACGACTTGCAGCTGTATATATCGGGTAAGCCGTCTGATGCCATTGCTTTACTAAATGACATCAACGCCGATATCAATAGTGTAGCGGCGTGGTCGGAAAGGAATTGTCTTGTATTGAATCCAAGTAAGTCCAAGTATATGGTACTTGGAACAAAAGTGCAAATACGTAATACACAGGAAGCCCTTGCCTCTGACAGTATTGCGATTATGGGTAAATTAGTAGAACGGGTCGTTAAAGTCAGTAACTTGGGAAATATTGATGGATAGTGAGCTTCGCTTCGAAGAGCACATCCTCAATGTAACGAGTAACTGTTTTTATCGACTTAAATTATTGTATAATATATGATTACCTTAGCGTGGATTTGCGTGTCTACATTTGTGAATCACTGATATTATCTCGCCTGAACTATTGTGATGCTGTGTATAATGGTTGTATTCTTGGTAGGTCTAAAAGTTTAATACAACGTGTACAAAGCGCAAGCGCACGGTTTTGCTTCCGGGTGCCTCCTAGATCCCATATCACTCCGTATTTGAATGCTGCAAACCTGTTAAATATGACAGCACGTCGTCAGCTTCATCTTTCTGTGTTGCTGTTCGGTGTAGTGAGAACCGAGACGCCCGAGTACCTCTATCATAAACTTGGTTGGTCTCAGAACTGTTTTAAGCACAAGGTTCGGGCTATCGTTCCTGCTCACTGCTTACTGGTTTTCAGAGGCAGTTTCAGGTTTGCATCATCCAAGCGCTAGAATGATCTACCCCCTCCGCTTCGCATAATGCTTTTAAGCGCAAGCTTAAGGCCTTTCTGTTGGAAAATCAGAAGGAATTCACCTTACATTTTCCGCCACTTATTATTATATTATTATACTTTTTTATACACACCATAATTATGTATTGATTATATTTATATTACAACTATCATTTTTGTAATTATATTAGTAGCTTTAAGTAGGTATATCCTTATTGCGATCAGGAACATTTAGATAATGATGTTGAAATCGCGTGCGTCCCCGAGACGAAAGGGGAGAGTCTACCTCACATTGTCATGACCCTGTCTACTAAGCTGGGCATCAATTTGACCGAACAGGATCTGGTGAGCGCTTCTCGGGTTGGCCGTATAATCGGTGTGCAGGATGATCAGACGCCACTACGTCCTCGTCTCATCGTGGCTCGTTTCACACGTCGAGCCGTTCGCGATCAACTTTTGCGGGAAGCTAGGGTTCGACATGGTGCCACTACCGAGGGCACAGGTTTGCCGGGTCCGCCTCGTCGGTTCTACATTAATGAGCGACTAACTCGATTTAACCGTCAGTTGTTTCGACGAGCGCGTCAACTGGGCGAGGAGCGTAACTGGCGTTTTGTGTGGACGAGGAATGGCAAAATATACGCTCGTCAGCAACAGGGGGTGTACACCCCTCGACATAGACTGCGAACGGAGTCAGATCTGGCACGGGTTTTCGGTTCCAGTGTCGTTTGAGTCTCTGTATAACTACATAAATATCAATAATATCGACTTTAAGCGAAAAATATTTTTTCTTTTATTGACTTTGTTTTGTTGCACTGTTTTTCCAATATTTGTGTGTACCTTTGTTGTTTCACATGTGGTTCCGTCATTATGTTACCAGAAAAAGAACATTGTTTATATTGTGCTACTGCATGCTTTTAATTTTATGTACTTTTGTGTGTTTTGTATATTTGTGCGAGTCTGGTTTTCCTTTATGTATATATTATTCGTGTTTTTGTCACTGTTCTTGGCATGTTTGTTTGCTGCAGCAACAGTATTTAATTCTGAAGATTCTCGAGGCGCGTTGCAGCGAAGTGAAAGGCAACACACATTACTCTACTCTCAGCAATACATACACAACATTATGTTAATTACTCAATCTTGTACAATTTTTATTAATAACAATTTATTTTTTTCCTTGCATTCTAATTCTCATAATATTTACAATTTACTCCCATCGCGGTTTTTCTCACTCACAATATATGTACTCTTGATAATGTTAATGATATTAATAATTAATAATATTACTTGCCATAATGTATTATCCACGCACAGTTTCTGCATTTGTCGTCTTGTGCTGCTTCATTTGTGGCTCAGTGTAAACGAATCTATTTACATTTTTCTTTTTTGACATGACCTCCAAGACAAAATTTGTAAAGTTAGCTCTATTCAATGCTGGATCTTTAAACACAGGTCACGACGATTTTCTCGTAGCTATGAGCCGTTTTGATCCTGATATTGTAGCAATTAATGAATCTTGGTTGCCATTGGGACAAGAAGCACGTGCGCCGTCTGTGCCTGGTTATAAGCTTAAAAGTATTCCGCGGCCGTTACACATGCGCCATGGGAGGGGGGGCGGTGTTGCCTTCTATGTTAAGCGGGACGTTCCCGTACGTTACATGAAACACCCTGAGGCTAATATCGAGCAAATGTGGCTTACTACAAAAGTATATGGTCAAAGTCTCCTAATTGGGACAGCGTATAGACCAAATTGGGTTAATGTCGATACTTTTATTGATGCTTTAACGGATACGCTAATTTATTTTTCAAAATATGATAATGTCGTTTTATTGGGAGATTTTAATGTAAATATGCTTCATCAGTCACATGATAATACAATTAAATTAAATCAATTTTTAAATTACATTGGTCTTCTGCAAGTAGTAGATAGTCCTACACATTTTTCAACTGGGACTGAAACCCTTATAGACCTGGTGTGTACTAATGTACGAGTTCGGGATGTAAAGGTTTCTAATATTACAGGGTCATTGGGTCATGCAATGATCATCGTCACACTCTTACTTAAAAAAAATAAACTGCCGCCGAAGCCTGTTACTTATAGACCCATTTCAGGTATAAATCTTGATAATTTTAACTGTGATTTGGACTCGATCGACTGGGAATCTATCAGCACAATGCCTACCGTGGATGGCATGGTGGACAGATTTAATCATTACATCCTTTCTCTTTTTGACTTATATGCCCCGTACAAGACTATCAATATTAAACGCCATCATTCATTACCTTGGTTAATTGACACAATCAAGCAAATGATGAATCTACGTAATGATGCTCTCGACAACTATCGCCGCACTAAATCAGAGCTCATAAGAGATATTACAAGGATCTTAAAAGTTTGGTTGTGTCTAGTATCTCCAATGAGAAGTCTGCTTACTTTCATCACCTGGTGAACTCACAGGACTGCGGCAGTAAAAAGTTCTGGAAGAATTTAAGGGATAACATTCTAGTTGATCCTGGTAGGACTGATCATCTTCCAGACCATGTCAGTGATCGTAACGTCATCAACGCATACTTTCTGGATCTGCCCGGTTCCGGCGAGGTTCCTATCTCGGAGTTGGAATCGTTTAGGAATGATAGATTTAATGATGCGTCGTTTCAATTTTATCCAGTTTCGGAGGCTACCTTGGCTTCATTCATTCTGTCAGTAAAATCTAATGCTATTGGATGTGATGGTATCAGTAGGGAGATGATCATACTTACTCTTCCACGTACTTTGAATGTCATTACAAGTATTATAAATAGGTCAATCACAACATGTACTGTCCCAAGTCAGTGGAAGCAAGCGCTGGTCATGTCTCTCCCTAAAGTCTCAGATCCCACGGAGCTCAGAGATCTTAGACCTATAAGCATCTTGCCCTTCTTATCTAAAATTCTTGAAAAGGCAATTAATTCTCTCTCAATTTGTCAAGTACATTGAAGCAAGCAATATCCTTCCTGCTCTTCAGTCGGGATTTCGTAAGGGTAGAGGCACAATTACAGCCCTACTAGATGTGACGGACAACATACTTGCCGAACAGGATTCTGGTCGAGGTACTATCCTGACGCTGTTAGATTTTTCACGTGCTTTCGATAGTATTAATGTTTCTCTTCTCCTCGCGATGCTGTCATATTATGGCATGAATGATTCTGCGGTACAATGGTTTGAGAGTTACGCAGGCGGTCAGGTTGTCCATGCCGGACGGAACTCGTGTTGTTTCCGAATTTCTTCCGGTTAATCGGGGGTCCCGCAAGGATCTTTATCGGGACCAATACTGTTCATCATTTACAGTGCTGATTTACCTAGGGTGATTAAACATTGTAGTTACCATTGTTACGCGGATGACGTTCAGTTATACATACCAGTATACCCAAATAACCTACATGAAGCGCAATCACGTATGAATGATGACTTGAGAGAGATTGCTGCTTGGTCTGCTAGAAATGCCTTAATTTTAAATCCCAATAAGTCTAAGTTTATCGTACTTGGCAGTAAAATTCAAATCAATAATATTGTAGACAAGGGTCTTAAAATAGAGATCGCAGGTATGGATATCGCTCGAGCTGTGGAGGTGAAAAATCTTGGCATCACAATAGATGGTCAATTAAGGTTCGAGAGTCATCTGTTGGGACAGGTTAGAAACTGCTTTTACCGCCTAAAAATTTTGTACAAAATACGTAATTATGTAAATGAGCGAGTACGTATTACTCTCTGCGAATCTTTGATCCTTTCCAGGCTCAATTACGGAGACATTGTTTATGGTCCTCGTCTGTTAAGGAAAACCCAACGGCTGATTCAACGCGTACAGAATGCATGCTGTAGATTTTGCTTTGCGATTCCCCCTCGTAGCCACATCACACCGTTCTTAAACAATGCAAATATGCTAAACATGAACTCAAGAAGGCAGTTGCATTTCGCGTATATGTTGTTTGGCGTGGTGAAATTTCAGAAACCGGAATACCTGTATACCTATGTTTACTATACGTATACGGAAAATTAAGGTTCTCCGCATTTCATGACCGATATCCCAGCAGATCCGTACGGTCCCTGTTGGCGGGTCAAATTCATCGTACTGTGGCTTTTACGGGAAGCTTTCGCTATCAGGCTACAAGGTGTTGGAATAATATTCCACCTCCACTTAGGCTTCTCAAATCTAAGTCCACCTTCAAAAAGTATTTGAGGGAAGTTACTTTTGAGAGGCAAAAGCTAGATAATTTGTAGAGCTTTGTATGGCGAGGGCTTCCAAAATAACACCAATTTGTAAAATTTATAATAATGAATTTTAAGTCCTATTTCTTTGTTATATCTTTTTTTTGTCCATTTTTTTTAGTTGGTTTTTGAAATGTCATGCTTGCCACACCTGTACGCTTCCACGGACGCTACCATCGACACGTTAACACTGACACACAACTACACTAAGACTCACTGCACGTCCTACACATTACTTACACATTACTTTTTGCTGTGATACACCACTTCGCGTTACCCACTAGGCGATAGCTGAAAATCAGTGCGTTGCTTTTGGGCAACACCTGCACTGAGCTATGGCCTGTTTGGCTTGCTGCAGCACTCACAACTTGCTTTTTAATTAATTGTAGATATATGTCGTTTATTGTGTATATTTATTTGATTTCATTCCTTTTTGTTATATTGTATGTTTTGTTTTGAGTTTTTTCTTTTGTCATCTTTCTTTCTTTAGCTGTTTGTTGTTTCATATTATTGTGTGTGCTTGTATATATAATAAACGTATTCTATCTATCTATGTATCTATCTATTTATGTGTATTGTATATTACTTTGGTAAGTACTTATAAACACACTCAAACACGCACAAACACACTTAATGCGTGTTTTATTATTTTTATTAAGTAAGAATGATAGCGTATGTTGCTCCGTGACCTTACTTAGGGTCCTCACTGAAAATCAGTGCTGGGAACGCATTGCGTCTTCCAGCAAATACTGAGTTAATGACCCTTTTGCTACCGCAGCTGGCACCACATAAAGTATCTTTATACTTAGTGTCTTATATTTAATTAAATAACTTGTGGTGTAATTTGGTTTTCGTTTTGTTTGTGATTTTGTTCCGTAATTATTTATTGCTGCATGAATGTTTTTTTAAATTAGGTTTTTTTTTGTTTTATTTTTTTTTCACTGTATTGTTTATTTCTTTTGTTTTTTAGGCTTGATTGTTTTTTTTCCGTGTGGTGTCATTTGTGGTGTGCAAATAAATGAATTTTCTTTCTTCTTCTTTCTTCTGTTAAACGGTTTTTTTGGAAATATTTTTAAGTTGTTTACAGTTACGGCGCGCTATGATGGCCGCTTTGACGTTTATCCGCTCATCAAGTTTCGTATCAATTCATAACTACGTTGAAGGAACTAATCGTCATTGTTGTCAATAGTGACGTGCACTGAAATTTAGAGAAGTATAATTTTACGACACAACTCGGCGTTTGTTTTTCAAAATTCAAAATTTTAAAAATTTTATACGGTCGTCACTTATATTATCGCTATCCAGCACAACTTCTACCTCATACTCGCGTGAACGCTCAATGCAAAACTAAGCAGTTTCGAACTGACGATACATTAAGTAAACATTTTTATAGGAAATGAAACTATTTTTCCGGATTTAAATCGCGTATAATTTGTTTTTTCAAACAAACCGACGTTTCGGGCCCTTTACAGGTCCCATGGTCACGATTTAAATCCGGAAAAATAGTTTCATTTCCTATGTGTAACAATCGCGAAAACCTAAGAACTCGATAAACATTTTTATTTTCGTTTTATTAAGACTTTTTGATCAGCTACCCTTTGCAATACTACTTATAAATCTAAAAACTGATAGATGTGACTCGCAATTGATTATATTTTTTTCGATAATGAATTGAGATTTGATCTCACTGTTGTCACCGGTCAAAACGGCCATCATAGCGTGCCGGTATTGTAATTATAATTTATAAAAATAAAGAATGAATTAATGAAAAGAAAGAAAATAATAACAATGTTATTATTACTAATGACACGATTAAGAAGTCATACCAAAATTGACTGTACGGCTTACAGGGTAAATATTAGGATTGTTTAACACTTTTCTCCACGTTTCTATGCTCAGAATCAAAAGGTCAACAACTTTGGGGTAAGGTATCTTGCGTAAACGACCACATTATAAGAAACATATTTTTTTTTAGATAACCTATTTTAGATTATCAAATCGTATTGACGGTAACTTCAAGACACCATATGTAAAAATAATACGAGGTGGTTTGAAAAAGAAATACATTGTCGCAAAAATATGGGCTTACAATCAACCGATAGACATCATAGCTTATGTGGGTTGCGATGGATCAGTTCGTTCTACTCCTGCACCACTGTCCCCCACTACCGATGCAACCGTCACTTCAACAACTCCAGGAGGAACTACGCATGGCGGTACTACGGATGTGGAAGGGACAACATCTGCACATACGTCAGCGTCTGGCGGTTCTACAGTAACTCAGGGTGGGGTCACTACAACAGGTGGTGGTGATGTAACGACTCCTGTGACAGCGACGACCCCTGAATAATGATATTTGCTGCTGTTTATATATTATTAACTAGTTTCTATTTGCTAGTTTGTGCACCACCGGTATAGCAAGCGTGTTTTTTCACCTCACGAGCTCGGGAAGGCTTTCTTTCTCATTAGAAATCTGCTCGCAAAAGCGTTTTTTGCACGCTAGCATGGAAAGTATTTTGATATTCGAACTTGACGATGGACTGTGGTGCACCTAACTATTTCTTTCGATGAAAAAAAGATAACAAGTTCAACTACGCAATTTGCGTACATTACTTGTTTATGTAATAAAAATCCGTTGGTACATTTTATTCTTATTATTGTTGACATTAAATTGACAATGATAACTAATTGTGTTTAATAAATTATTTTATTTCGTCGATGAACTAAAATAATTACAATAATCATTAATCAAACAAAATAAAAGTGTACAAGCAAGAATAAAAATTGATGAGGTGTAGCCTGAATGCATCCGAACATAAACTTTTTCTTCTATTCATTGACTTACAAATAAATGGACGACGGGTCTAATATAAAAACCACGAAAAAAATATTCCAAGTCAACCTATTTAAACGTAGTGACATGTAAAGGAATATGAAAAAGCTAAAACGTTGAATTTAAATTGTAATGTCATCGCAGTACTGCCTAATTTTGCTTGCTTCGCTGTCAGAAGAAACAAACGAAGACTAAAGCGTGAATGACGCTCTGTATACGATTTTAACGCCCTATAAGTTCGGACGCTTTTTAGCGCGGGCCCGACGTCCATATAATTGTAAGTCAATAACGCACACACACACTCAACATAGCCCCGCACTAGGAAACCCTGTGTCGCGGGTGCCATGGACACACATAGACAAACACAAATTACACCCAAACTCACGAGAGAAATAAATGTAGGCCATACAAATACTTCTTCCGGCCCGGGAATCGAACCTAGGACCTCTGCGTGGCAGTCCGGCATGGCAACCGTTTGGCCACGGAGGCAGTTAATCAATACTTTTATTTATGCTTTTATTTATAAAAACTGATGTTTTATATACTGCGTTGTTCAACTGTTTTTCTTTTATTTTCCTCGCTATAGTGAATTGTTTCGCGCCTCGTGCCTTAAAACCCTCGCTACGCTCAGGAATCTACATATAACAACAATTTTGCAGCCTTGTATAACAAAGAAAAATTTTCTCTGTGCTAGTTTTATGTGATTTATTTAAGATGCTAAGAAAGTAGGTATTGATAATTTTTGAGTATTTACTTTGCGTCACAAGGGCTGATTTGAAATAGAAATCAATAGTAGTTTACCAATCACTACCACTACTTACCCATCTATTTCATTACTCTCAGGAAGTTTTCAGCGCAGTCTTAGTTCCATGACTGGTGACTGGGTGTGTGACCTAATGATTCTTTTCACCTTATAAATAGAGCTCTCCTTTACATCACATGTTTTTACAATTTTATTATACGTGTATGGAAATGCGAAGGTCCCAAAATGATGCGCAAATATTGTTGCAGCAGTTGTAAATACACAGTTTCAAAGCAAAGCAGGATATTCTCGGGAATTAAGAACCCTCATGTGCATATTAAGAGTAGGTGTCAGGATATATAGTTTCCGCACACTTAGGACCTTTGCTTCTTCGAATAGAGAAGTCGTAGGGTAACATGCGCAACATCACCTTTAGTACATTTCTTTGGGTTCTCTACAGATTGATCTTATAACTCCCCACACCAATATGCAATAGCTTAAAATGGATTGACACAGGAGCAAGGTAAACTGCTGTTAGCAAACGCAGCTCTGCAGCTTCTCTGGGCAGTGTGTGTATCAGCTTGCGGACCCAGACACACGTTACTTCGGGTTACCTATCAATAGTCCGAAATGACATTTTCCAGAAATAACGTTTGCCCGAAATTTTATAATCTCGAAAGTAATTTCGAAAGCAAAAATGTTTTTTCTTTTAAACCTAACTTAACCTAACCTAACCGAACCTAATCGTGTCTTTGCGATAAACATCCAACATATCCTGAAAGAACAACTGTTTCGTTATAATTCGGATTTCGGTGTAATGAAAATTCGAACAAACTTTATTTCAGACAAAAAAATTTCGACTTTGTGATGGGTTCCCGTTACTTCGATGTGAGCTGCAAAGGTCAGCCTCTCGTCCAAGGTCACGCCTAAATAGCGAACGGTGGTAGATCTGAGAATCTGTACGCAATTTGATGATACACCTCAAATATTCGACATGAAATACTTTATATTATTTATTTTATTGAAGTTTCGCCATTTACAGTTTTAAATATATGCTAAATTTGTAAGAATTAACACCCGTTGGTATAACATAATCGTTTAAATATACAGAACGGACATCTTTATCTGTATAAAGTAAACAGTTTAATGTGTAACTGGTGCACCAGTGGTTACTACGTGGTCATGACTGCTGGTACCTGTAACATTCTGGTCATTATCTGAACCAGTGGTATTATGTGCAGTTGATTCCTTGCTTCCATCTTCCTCTGTAGTGGTTTCCGTAGCATCTGTTGCATGTGTAACATCCGTAACATTATCTAAACTACGTGGTGTTACGGATAAGGTACCAGCTATATGATGTAATTGAACACTATATGTTTGTGGTATTGTTTTAGTTGTACCATTAGTTCTCCATATGAAAAATGGGAGCTCGGTAGTCGTCTTCAACTTGTAGCATACACATTTGCAGCGAAAATTTATTCTATAAACCTCGTAACGTATACTTTTGCACGATGTCATACATTTGAAAACCATTTTGACTTCTTTGCACCTGTCGTTGAAACTTAGTCCGTATTTCTTCCTCCCTTCTTAGATGTTGACATAAAAGTAAACAAATAAAATTTGAATGCCGTTAAGAACAACATGTAGCAGTAGAGCTAGAGATGTGAATGAGTTCGTCCAGGGAAGTACTGCCACCTAACCTATTTGCTTATATTTATATTTTGTAAAGGTGCTGGTGAAATTGCAGCCATATGGGTCTTGGTTATAGTGGACCCAGGTTTATAGCGTTCGGGAAACAAGTCTGCAGGCAGGGAATTACACTCCATACCTTTTATAGGGATATTAATTCTAGGAAAATTAGATATGACTCTTGAACCTTACCGGTATCAATTGAGCTATTCTGGCTAAACGTCTTATGAGCTACCAGCAAAACGAATATAGTTACCAAAAGTTTGCAATGTATCATTTTAATTATATTCAGTACAAGTTCTTTCACATATCTTATAATTGTGTATGTAACAGGCAAATTTAGATAAATACCCAGTTAGTAAGTTTTATAGTCCATGAAACATAGTCATTAAAATACTGACATTAAAATACCACATGCGTAGAAGGACCAGTTCATGATGACCTCTCCACAGATTAGTACAGGGTTATGTACTACTAACATCATAAACAATAGCTTTTGTTCCATGGCCTTTGTCAGAATTTACTTTCGTACAAACATAATAGTACATTGTACGAGGTTCTATTAGAAACCCGAAGCCAAGGGTTGAGGGCTTTAACAATTTTGATATTTTTTTACCGTTCATGATACATATAATGTTTTTTATCACATTTGCTAGGAAATAAACACATACAATTTAAATATGGTTCACAACACAACAATTATAGATTTGGCAATTCGCGGGATTTTTGTTTTTTTTTTAATTCTTCCTTAAGTAATACAACTCGAACTAAAATGTAGTAAAAAGCAAAATCGCATACAGCCAATATGGATTGTAAAATAATTAAAATCAATTAAAAGAAATTCCTAATAATGAGTATTTAGGTAGTTTGTGACTGGATTGCAATTAAATGTATGTTAAGATAACATGTTATGCGAATGCTTTACTTTCGAACATAAGCAACCTCTTTGTTTGAACGTGGCCTATGTACGGAAGTACGTCATGCTACAAATTAAAAAAGTCTCCTTACCGACCAGAAAAAAGGCCCGTGGGTTATATTTAAAGCATTATAGTCAAGTTAGCCACCATGCAATCATACCATTTACGAGCGAGTGTGATGAAATAGTACATTTCTCAAACATGCTAGGTAAGGTTTACATTACTTTCAAAAACGAACACGGGAAGTTAGTAACTTATGGACCGTGAGACTTCTTCCTGGCCAAGGCCTGCAAAGTGAGTATAAAAATCCATTACTGTCCAGTTTTCTAAATTTTGTGTTTTATATCTAGCATGTTTGACACTTCCACGCAAGCAACAGGGAACGTTTGTGGAGGACAGCACCACTGGCCAATCACAGAGAAGCAGCGTCCACGCGTCCAATAAAACCAAAACAAAGTCTAGGTGCCGCGATTGCGCGCAAGTCTCGTCGCAACGCTAAGCGGAAGACTCGTGGACGCCTTTGCGCAGAAAGCAGATTTCAGGGCAGCCAAGGCAAGCAAGCGAAAAACGCAAGTGAAAAACTCGTGCACCCGGCGTTAGAGAGGACGACAATGGACATACTTACTTTGCAGGCCTTGGCCAGCAAGAAGTCGCACGGTCCATAAATGAATGAACTTTCCGTGTTCGCTTTTTGAAAGTAATGCACACATTTCTGAACGTGTTTGAGAAGAAATATTTAAAAAGATCACAATGAACGATGATAACTCCATACAAAATGCTGGAGCGCGGGTGGGGGACGCTTGCACGTTTGAATTTACTAAATATAGATCTAAAAAGTGTCAGATGGTACAACATAAAAGTTTATTTATGGTAAATGTGTTATGTTTTGTTGAAAGTCACGGAACAAAAGTTATATAACCAGTGCAACTACAGGGACCTTTTCTGTGCAAGTACAGAGACCTTTTAAATTCAGGTCCTAACCCAAGGTCACCCTGTGTGCAGAGTTTTCACGGACGTCATCCAGTTTTCAAGAGAGCTCCAAAATCGACCTCATCGTAATAATGGAAATTATAGTCTGTTTTTGCCAGTTTTCATAAAATTTTAAAAAGTTATGTAGTTGGTGCCGATAGTTCTATCGATAGATTCTTAAAGAAGATAAAATTTTGCTAAAAATAAATGAATTTTAAAACTAATTGCGTTCTTGCCTTCTTTATTCTTATTTTGATAGTTGACCTAGTGGTATCGAGATCAATTTTTGTTGGTATATATTTTAACAAGAATAACCGAATTTGAATATCTATATATATAGAATTAAAATGAAAAACTTTAAAATAAGTCACCTCTTGGTATTTTTCACAAACCCCTAAATACAGTGTGTGTGTGTGTGTGTATGAGCTTACAAAAATTGACAATTCAAATGAACTTGAGCTCAGTAATTGGACGAATAATTGGTCGAGGATCGAGTTTGGCTATTCATTCCTTAGGCGTGACCAAAATTCAGTCGATAGTCGATAGAATACTTATCGACTGCAATCACTAGCTGCTCGCAAGCGGGCAACACTTTTACGCAATGAGCTGTCATTTTACTCGGTCTTCAAAAAAGACAGACCATAGGCAAGTAAGAGGTCTAATATGCACTTATTCTAAATATTAGACTTCAAAATACTGGAATAATATTTCACGAGTATATACGCATTTTACTACCCATAGCGGTAGCCAATAACGCGTATATCTGAAAGATCTTTTATTTATGTCCATTCCGTGGTAGTAAAACGTGGTCTTTCACAAAATAACGCTTTAATCTACCGTATCTTCTCAGTTGTCACAAAAAAGTCCGACACCTATGTCAGTTACAGTTCCGGCACGCTCTGGTGGCCGTTTTGCCAGATTACAATAGTGAGGTGAAATCTCAATTTATTATCGAGTAAAATTATCAAAAGCGAGTCGCATCTATAAGTTTTTAGATTTATACCTAGTTATAAAAAGTTTTAAATAAACGAAAATAAAAATGTTTATTTAATATATTATTATGGTCAATTCGAAACTGCTTTGTTTTGCATTGAGCTTTGATGCGTCTTTGTTTATCGAAATTTTTAATTTCGATAAATAATTGCCAAAATTTTACTGCCCGTCACTTTTGACAACAATATAGAGTAATTAGTTCCGTCAACGTAGTTATGAATTAATACGAAACTTGATGAGCGGACAAACGTCAAAACGGCCATCATAGCGTGCCTGTACTTTAGTGAGTAGAGATACCTAGCATGTTAGGTGCTCAGAACATAACCAAAAAATAAACAAAAAAATATTTTTTCGTTCCTGTATTTATTAAGTTGGTAGAAGATTGTCACAATTCGCATATCTTTATTACACCTATAAAAATGCAAAATGTAATACTGTAATTACAATAAGTACCATAACTATACATTCATATGGAACTTTAACACATGTGACTATGTCTTCAATAAAAAACTAGATAACGACAGAACAAGATGTAAGTTGGAATTTTATACTTTTGAGCATTGACTTACAAATAAATGGACGACGGGTCTAATACGAAAACCACGAAAAAAATGTCCCAAGTCAACCTATTTAAACGTAGTGACATGTAAAGGAATATGAAAAAGCTAAAACGTTGAATTTAAATTGTAATGTCATCGCAGTACTGTCTAATTTTGCTTGCTTCGCTGTCAGTCGAACAAACGAAGACTAAAGCGTGAATGACGCTCTGTATACGATTTCAACGCTCTATAAGTTCGGACACTTTTTAGCGCGGACCCGACGTCCATATAATTGTAAGTCAATGCTTTTGAGACACTGGTTCTATAAAGGACTTTGCAGCGAAACATTTATAATTCTAACCCTTCAGTTAAATAGTTTTGGGAAACTGTCTAAATAAGTTTAAAAACGAACGTACGAAAAAACTAACATAATTATATTTCCAATTTTTTGTGACGGGATGAACGAGTCATGCACCTGGTGGTAAGCGACACGCCTGTCCATAGCAGTTGTAGTACTAATCAGAGCTCTCAATCCCAAAGACCTGAGACTCGCTATTGCTTCCGTCACCTTGAAACATAAGTTGAACATCATTAACTCCACCAGCATCCTTTGCGTGTTTATGAATCCGAGACTACACAAATCTAGAAAACTCGGACCTACTTCGGATTTTGCTTGTGCACTAAGTCCGATTTAACCGAATTTAATTTAATTTAACCGAATCGTTCGATTGCATATCGTTCTCGAATCGAAGGGCGCTTTCCGAGCTATTCAGAACATTCCGAGTTATTCAGAACATTCCGAGTTAAACGTTCCATTCGGATACGATATCGTAATTCAACAACGTTTACTGAGTTAGTCGGTTAAATGAATTATAAGAAAAATTAAAATCCTTTTATATATATTTTTAAGACTATAAAGGCCTAAAACATAGAAATACGCATTGACTTACAAATAAATGGACGACGTGTCTAATACAAAAACCACGAAAAAAATGTCCCAAGTCAACCTATTTAAACGTAGTGACTTGTAAAGGAATATGAAAAAGCTGAAACGTTGAATTTAAATTGTAATGTCATCGCAGTACTGTCTAATTTTGCTTGCTTCGCTGTCAGTCGCACAAACGAAGACTAAAGCGTGAATGACGCTCTGTATACGATTTTAACGCCCTATAAGTTCGGACACTTTTTAGCGCGGACCCGACGTCCATATAATTGTAAGTCAATGGAAATACGTTAGTCTAGCATTAAAATCAAAAAATAAAATTGAACAAAATCCAGATTTTATTTAAAATAATAAGAGATTTCCATATTACATTCTTGATTTGTAAACAATAGGACGTTCCGTAACGTGTGTTCTGAATAACGTTTGTAGCCTTTGCCGGTCGAGAATTACGAGTAATCATACGGGTGTGACGTCATGATAGTTTGATTCAGGTGAATAAAAATTAAAAGAAATCGGTCGACAACTGAGTTATCGTAAGGTTCTGCATCGCCTAATACGAATTGAACAAAGTGCGTAAACAAGCTCTTTCCCTTCAAAACTGGAACGCAATAATGCTCACATCACTGCTTGGATAAGGTGGCAATATTTCCCTGGACGAACTCACAAGGAGCTCTACTTGTACGTCATATATTTTCAAGTCTATTTTCACAGTTTGCCAAAAATTACTATTTAAGTGTCGTTAGTTTGTGACTGAAGGTGCGATATTTGCTTTATATTATTGGTGACTATTTAATAAAGAACATTTTTTACTTTGCTGCGTTTCATTGAAAGTACCGCGTCATAGAGCTGCTCTGCCACAGCTCGAGCATTAAAATTATCGCAGATTTCGAAAAATGCGTATAATAATTTTAACAATGTAAACAAGCCTTAATAGGAAAATAACTGTAGGTGCACAGGCGTTAAAACGTAGTTAACGTCCAGTCTCTTCAAGCTGCATACTACCCGGCCTGAAACAATGAAAACAAAAGTTTAATTGCAACTATTTCTTATTTGAATTCTGAAGCCGGTAAGAGCGCCAGGGAGCAAGAGGTGTTTTGAAAATATTTGCTATCTTCGCCTCAACACTCGGAAAAAATGGTTGACTAAGTAATAAGTTCTTATATAGCGGCGACGAATGCCGAAAAGTCAGTATAAATATCTATGTGAAAACACATAACAGAATTTCGAAGCCTCAATAACTGTACCCGTGGCTCAGTAAGAGCAATGCTACGGTGCAGCATGGTCGTCGGTTCAGGTCCCACCGGGTCCACGAAAGTTTTCTGTGTGTTCGACCTTTGTGTTCATAATCATAAAAAAACTAGTGGAGAAAAAAATCTCAATAAATAATAAATACTTTAAATTTTTATTGAATTGATATTCAATTATTTTTTATGTGAAATTACTCCAGTTTGTTATAATTATTAATACAAAGATCGAACACTCAGAAAAAATTCCTTCGATCCGGCCAGATTCGAACCGACGTCTTACTAGCATACCGTGCCAGACGCTATACCAACTAAGCCACGGAACGAACCAACGGACCTCACGAATTTTTCTCTTGTTGTCGAGTCTTTGTATTTGGTTTTTCAACGACTTTTTAGCCGTAGCGCCATCTATGAGAAATCTATGAAAGTATGTCGTCACCCAGTTAGATACCGTTACAGCTACCAGCCCCGACTAGAGATATCGCTATTCATTGTATTTAAATTTTTATTGAATTGATATTCAATTATTTTTACGTGAAATTACTCCACTGGTTTGTTATAATTATTTGTTAGACATTTTGCTATTGCTACAATGCACTACTGATATGATGAATTCTAAAATAGCATGTTGGCAGCTAAATTTGGAAAATCTTACACGACGGTTTAGAAAAGTCCTCTTTTAAGACTTTTATTGTTTTTTTTTATAATATCAAGCTACACGCCTGTCCATAATAGTTGCAGTGTCACTCCGAGCTTCAATCGCAAAGATCTGTGGGGCACTGCCACTGCGTCCGTCACCCTGAGACATAAGTTGACAAGTCCAATGTGCCGGTAATTTCACCAGCACCCTTACCTTTCAAAACCGGAACACAGTAACGCTAACATTACTGGTTAGCAGCGGAAATAGGTAAGGTGGCAGTACTGCCCTGGACGTATTCTTTCACAAGGATCTCTACTGCTTACATCATGTGGTTAAACCAAATCCAAAAAAATATATATCATTCATTATATTTATATTATCTTCCGCATTCATTTAGTTTCGAAATTCTTATTTGTTTCATTTATACAACATGGAAATGGCTGAAAGTTATACTGTGCTATGGCCTTTTTGCACTGCTACAGCACAATCTTTTTATTATATTACATATTTTTCTGTTATATATGTGTGTCTGTAGATCCAAAAAAACTTTCTATCTATCTGTCACTGTTTCTGATAAGTAGAATGATACTTACCGCCGCATATAGAAAGGTCTCTGCGGTCGCATTACCGAAGATGTTCTCGGCGAGACAAAGCACCTTGCCCGTGTCACTCCAACGTAGAGGTGAAATCACTAGCTCGCCGGAATGCAGTACCTGACAACGGAAATGATTTGGTAATTATTTTATAGTTTAGTGCCGGCTTTATCTATGGCACAGGGTTCGCGGCGCACACGGGTCACGGGCGCAGTGTCAGAGGACCCCGAGAAACGCTCGCGACACATTCAAAACAGTGAAATAAACGGGTCGGTTACTTTTAGAACCGCAGTCGCCAAAATTCCCACATTCTGAATTTGAAACACTATGAAATCTTGACAATGATTGGTCGTAATTTCAAATTTAAAAAGAAATAACATATTCTGGACTGTTCATGTAAACTTTACCTAGTTGGCATATCGTTGAAAGTCCAATATCGTTACTACCTTTGCAAGTCTCGATTTTTTCAATCAATGTGCTGCCATCTAGCGGTTAATAGCTGAACGACGACGAATTCGAAATGTTCTCCAAAAAAGAAGCGAGATCGTATTGCAGCGGTATAATAAAAAAAGCTTCAAATTAGGACAAATCCGAGAAAACACGGAGGAGTGGCATCCCTATCTACTTATCTACATCTCTATTTAGCAGATTACTGTGACGTAATAAAACGAATACTCAACAACTTTGTACTGTAACAAAACAAACGAAAGTAAACCGGGATTAGGAAAGCAATATGAT
>NW_020653757.1:1349069-1364874 GCF_003589595.1 Hyposmocoma kahamanoa
CCATTTATTTGTAAGTCAATGGTATTAATACGTAGTAAGAGACTGTTTTGTACCTGTTTTTATTGTTTATTTTTGTTACATCCTGTTCCCTTGCCTTTCCTCTTGTTTACCTTTTCTTCTGACTATACAATAAATTTATGTGGACGAACTCACTATTTGATTACTCCCTATTGGCGGTTTACAACCTTTTCAGTACTATTAAAATAATAATTAAAATCATTTTTATTATTAGTAGCAGTGGAGCTTCTTGTGAAAGAGTTAGCTATTTCTGTCGCCAAGCAGTAATGTGAGCATTACTGCGTTCCGGTTCGGAAGGGAAATTACAGGCACATGGGACTTATCAACTTATGTCTCAGGGTGACGGGCGCGGTGGCAATGCCCCTCAGATCTTTGCGATTTAAAGCTCTGAGTGGCACTGCAACTTTTGGTTGTCATGGACAGGCGTGTAGCTTATCATCAGGCGTATGACTTGTTCATCCCGCGACTTGATATTATATAAACGTGCTTTCACTCGTTACCTGGCATTTACGTCCTCGGGTATTAGTCACAGGCAGCCGTACACTGAAAGACTGGATTTTTTCAGGATGTCCTCACTACGTGACAGACGTTGGGTCACGGATATGTTATTTCTTTATAACATTATAAATAACAGAACTAAGTGTTCCGAACTTTTAAACAAAATTAATCTTGCTGTACCTTACAATTATCCCAGACAACCAGTACGGAAAATGTTCAGTATTCCAAATCATAGGACCAATTTAGGTTTGCATTGTCCCCTTTCCAGGGTATGTCGAGAATATAATGAAATCACTCACGAGGGTCCTCTCATAGATGTTTTCAATGATTCACCTAATGTTTTTAAAAAAAAACTTTTACATTACTTAAATAGTACCTAAGCTTACTCATTAATTTGAAATTTTTGTCTTTACCTTAGATAGATATTAGCAAATGTTGTGTATACCTATAATTGGCAAACATATTTATATTGTTTCCATTGTTTGTTATGCGTTGTGATATGAATTGTTATGTATGTTTTGCTGTTGGTGTACCTTACTGTAAAAATAAAATAAATAAATAAATAAATAAAATAAAAAAACTAATGTACGATTCTGCTGCAGTCGCGTGCTGCGGTATGACGCCACAACACTTGCGGCACCGCGGCGGTAAAAAGCTCGCCATGTGTAATCAGCTTAACGAAATTTCAGAGCATGACGTAACACACCGGAACCTAAAAGTTCGTATCCTAAATTAACCATTTAATTTATATTTTTTCGAATCGTGTATATTTGTTTTTTCAAATACACCAATGTTTCGGGTTGACGACTGACTGACCATGACCATAGGACCTGTGAAGGGCCCGAAACGTTGATTTATGTGAAAAAACAAATATACACGATTGAGTTCCGAGAAAATCGCGAAAACCTAAGAACTCGACATTTAATTTCTGTTTGAGTCAACTGGGAACCAAACCCGAAACAACACTCACAGTAGTTAAACAGCTGCAACATCTAGGTCGTTTACATAGGTAGGAAGGTTAAGGACAAACTCAATCGAAATAACGCGTGTGCAATTTGAAACTTAGGTTAAAACATTTTATATTTTAACATTTTTTTTAAGATATTTTAATGAAATTCGATCATCGCGATCTATAGACAATAAATGGTATATTTAGGAGTGTACCAAACGCAACGAAAATGCGCGTAAGCGACTTTTTTTACCGCACATGCTCATTGCCCCGAGAAACCCTATAATCGCGGATGCTATAGATAAATACAACATCCACAAATTACACCTAAATTTACGAGAAAAATAAATGTAGGTCATAGAAATATTTCTCCCGGCTCGGGAATCGAACCCGGTACCTTTGCGTGGCAGACCAGAGTGGTACCTATTTCCGCCGCCAAGCAGTAATGTCAGCATTACTATGTTCCGGTTTTGAAGTGTAAGGGTGCTGGTAAAATTACAGGCACATGGTACTTGTCACTTTATGACTCAGGGTGAAGGGCGCAGTGGTAGTGCCCCTAAGATCTTTGCAATTTAAAGCTCTGGGTGGCACTGTATACATACGACTTGTTTGTCCCGTCACTTGATGTTATAAAAAAAAAGTGCCATATAAGTTGTCTGGTCTCAAACTAGGGAATCCCCTGTGCTTTAAGAACCAGAACAACAGTATTCACAGAACATCCGACCACCAATTTAAAAGAATTAATGTCCCAAATTGGTCCCACCGGGAACTGAACCTGGGAAATTCTCATCCAGCGTTCACAGGTCGTCAAAATTCGCAAATATCTTTCCAGAATTAGATGCTTTCACACCAATTACTACATTCCTCAAGCGGGTTTTCGATGGCCGTGCAGCTGCAATCTAATTTAAATAATACATATTGTCAAACGTGTGGATGCATACCTTAGTCGCGTATAACCACTGGTTATCTGTCAAGATAATGTATCGGAAGTTACGGCGCCGAATTACGTGTGCGTAATTAACTTGTCTCGTTAAAACACACTGCAAAGATCGTATATTTTGGACGTTGAAAACAACGTAAATCTGACTGAAATTGTTCCTCGAATAAGTGGTACAATTTAATTCCTAATAATGAATACAGGTGGTGAGCTTACTGTACCCTTGATAATACTCTATAAAAGTAATAAATAATATGGTAAAAATAACAAATACCTTGATTGAATTCCGCGGAATAAAACCTCGACACGTTAAAGCCACGAGAAATAAAAAAAAAACTGATAGAATTTAGAATTTCGATCACTAATTCATAAGCGTGTGTTTAAAACAGCAGTGTGAGACGCAGTGAGATCGAGTGCCGTGGAAACTTTGCTTTTATAACAGTATTTTAGCTCTAGATATAGTTTTCTATAAGAATTTGGACACACTGCGACTTTACTGATTTTCCCGAATGCACGACCATTATCGCTCTTATAATCGTGGCAATAATGATAAAAATCAATGATAACAGTTATCTTATCCGCAAAAGAAAAGTTGTATAATTATGAAACTATCTCGGATTAATATATTCGTAAGTGTTCGGAATCATCGCACTCCTGCGCATACAATTCAAGCGAATAAATATCGTGGAAAGGACAACGTGTGTCGGCAACGTCGCATACGGGTTCAAATTTGAAAAAACAAAAATGCGACAAATCGATGGTTTGCTGGAATAACGGCATATCCCAAAAGCATCTTTAATTCTTCAGGAACATGATTTGGAAAAAAAAACTGAAACATGTCTGCTGCAAAGTTGACGAATCCTAGACCATCTCAATGTTGTCATGTAAATTATTCTAACCAATGAAAAGCTTGGAATTCCATTTAAAATAAAATTTTGCATTTTGTGAATAATTCAAAAAGTCAGTCACGTAGTGAAGAACACCTGGTCAAACGGAGTGATGATCTGCGAAAGGCTGCTGCCAGCAGATGGATGCGATAAGCTAGGAACTGTGTGAAATAAAACACATTGGGAGAGATCTATGTCGATGATAATGAATAAGTCAAAATATGATCAAAAGCGATATATTAACCGTTAATATAATTTTTAATTTGGTTAATGAATCGTGTGTCCACAATCTTAAATGGTGTGATATCGTGGAAAGTATTGTGATAAGACCTACAAGTCTCAAAAGGTTCACGTTCATTGGGCCAGTGCGTTGGGCTCATATCTTTCCATGTAAGTCCGCACAGGGACCATTTAAGTCAGGTCCAACCCCAGATCAGCCCGTCATTGCACGGACTTCATCCAGTTCTCAAAAGGACTTTGGTAAGTCGCTCCGGGTGTACGTACAGCACCCTCCCTATTTTCCAAATAGGTACCGGAGCTATAGTCACGCTCACCTCCCGTTGCCCATTGTACAACTAACGGTTGTTAGCCATCATCTCAAAGTCGACTACCGAATCTCCTCACTGGTGGCGGAGCTGTAAGGCACGGTCACTTGGAGAAGATGTGTAAGTAGGTTCATTGAACCGCTATAAAACATAGGTTCGACCGTGTATGGAGTGTCGTTGTCACACAGGGAGGACTAGCTGTCTGTGGGTCGAAAAGCAAAGAGACTTATTAGCAACGACTCTCTTGTGGAGTCAGAGCTACAAAATGTCGACCACCGCAGAAAAGCGGTTTGTTTAGTAGTAGGCTTGTAGTTTTCTGTCGCATACATTTCGGAGAGTGTACGCTGGAACTTTTTAATTTAGTTCCATCTTCACCGTTCTTCTTTCAGTCGATTAAAAATTCCAAAACTGTCCCTCCTTGGTATACCATCCCTTTGCGACCTCGTTCCTAATGCGTACGGCAAAGGGATGGAATACAGTATTAATCTGTTTCCCGAAAAGTACAATTTAGGACTATTTAAAAGTATTCCGTTGTATATCACATAATTGCTTAGTTTCAGATGAGTTTGTGGCCAAGCGTTTGTGTATTTATTATTTATAAAAATAAAAAGCTCTTGGCAGTGGGGCGTGATTTAACAACGACGAATTTATGGCTTGGTAAACGTACACGATTTCTTAGAAAATGCCTGTTCTCTCCGACTAAAAATATTCAAATTGTGTACATTGGGAAATATTGACCATGGTCAAGGATTCTAGTCCTTAGAGACGTAGCAGCAAAACACTTCGTACCAAAAGGTAGATGCTACTTCTTGATGGTATTCGGAGCTTTGGACTTTCGCCTCTACTTGCACGCAGTTGCCAATGAGTGTCTTTGCTCCACGTTCCAGCTAATATAGAGTATCAATTGAAACAGGACATTGTCATCCCAAAGATAGAGTAGTATTCCACACCAGACATTAAAAATTACGCCAATTTTCTAAGCTGGTTTAGCAATGGATTCAAATGGTAATGAAAATTCCGGCTGGCCAAAAGATCCAAATATGAGAGACACATCCCAGAAAGACAAAATTAGTTTATATATTAGTTTATATATATAGTACTTTTTCGAGGCATTGAATTTGAGTGTGTTAGCATAGACGCACTCAAAGAGGACTTAAAGGGTCAGATTTAGTCTGTTCACCATCGCCTCTATGTGGTAAGACTTGGGTGCCGTCTGTGACTATGCTATCGTCTGTATACCCAAGGATGATAATGATGAATTTACCATGAGATCTTTGGTTGTAGCTATGTGAGGAGGGGTTTAAGTGCATTGGTTGCTCAGTTTTTCATGTATTTTTTAATTGATCAGATTTCGAAGGTTTAATGTGTCATGTTATCATTTGTGTTTTATGGTAATTAGAATGAAGAACATTTTTTTGTTTATTCTACATTATGTAACGATTACCATTTGTGATAATTTTTATTGTTACAAAAGAGTCAATGTGTACAGAGCCCAAGTCCTGAAATTTAAATTAGAAAACGCATGCAACGTTCAAACGAAACGTGGAAAATTTTATTAATTTCTATTGACGCGCTGGTAACTGCTTTTGTGGTCAACTTTTTTTTTATAATACACACGGTGCGCCACACGACTGCGCATGATAGCTGCAGTGTTACTCAGAGCTTTAAATCATAAATATCTGGGGGTACTGCCACTGCGCCCGTCACCCTGAGACATAAGTTGACAAGTCTCATGTGCCTGTAATTTCACTAGCACACTTACTCTTAACAACCGGAATACAGTAATATGACCATTACTGCTTGGCGGTAAAAATAGATAAGGTACTTCCCTGGACGAGTTTTTTCACAAGAAGCTCTACTGCTATTATTTTTTTGTTTTTTGTAAAAGCACTGAAATTCTAAATTCTAAAGTTATGTGGTTGACTTTTCTTCCTAAGTCGTATAGCCTAGCCATAGCGAAATGAGAATGTAGAAGGCTCGATTCACAAGATTTCTTGTAAGAAATGTTAAAAGAGAAAAAGAAAAGGCTGTAACAAATAAATAAATGATATAAAGATACGATGCAATTATTATAAAACACTCCCTATAAAAGTAACTAAAATAATACTCAATATTCACTTCAAAAGAGCCTATATATAACTATGTTCTTTTGATAGTCTAACTGCCTCCGTGGCCGAACGGTTACCATGCCGGACTGCCTCGCAGAGGTCCCAGGTTCGATTCCCGGGCAGGGAGAAATATTTGTATGGCCTACATTTATTTCTCTCGTGAGTTTGGGTGTAATTTGTGGTTGTCTATGTGTGTGTCCATGGCACCCGCGACACAGGGTCTCCCTAGTGCGGGGCTATGTTGAGTGTGAGCGTTATTAAATAGTAATGGACGTGAAGTTTAAAAAAGTTAAGGTAATTTAAAATTTATAAGCACATCCTCTCGTTTCAAGAATTTTGATGGTAGTGACATCGGATAGAAGAAACTTAACTATAGTGAAGGTAAAGGAATTCGAGAACGATTCAAATTTCAAAAACAAGTGGTCAGGAACCAGAAAACCAGATGATGAAAGGTGGTGACTATGAAGACGATCCGTATAGTCACTGTTGTTAGTCAGCTTTTGGATAATTAGACTTCATTCCTTCTAAAAGTTTGATGACTTACGAAAACGCAACTTTGTAGCTGCACGATATAAAGACAATCACCCGGTCTTTGTACTGTACCAAGTCAGCTTTACATAAGTGTTAGTTAGTGTTTTTTTTACGTAAACTAGACGAAGTTTGGTCACAATCTTAAGTTAAATAAAGGGTGTACTTCAGTGGATCCATTAAAATTTGAAAGTAATATTCCATTCTCTAAAGGTGGCAATTAGGGAATGAATCCGGCTTATAGGATTTCACTCACTTTCCATTAACCGATATCAATAAAACTTGTCAAATAGATGTAAAAAAAAGTTATAAGTATCTTATACAATATATTTGCCTTTAAAAACGTGTACTATTTACAATACCCTATTTAACTAGTATGAAATGTTAATAAAAATATTAAAGCTTCTGCCGCCAAGCAGTAATGTGAGTTTCAGTTTTGAGGGGTAATGTGGCTGGGATTATAGACACATGGCACTTGTCAAGTTATGCCCCTCAGATCTTTGTGATTTAAAGTGGCACTCGAAATATTATGGACTGGCGTCTCGCTTACCAACAGGTGCACGACTCGTTCGCCCCTTCGTGATGCGTCACTTGGTGCCATAGAAAAAAAATAATTATAAACCTTACAAAGCTACGTAATTTTTGCTTCTTACTCATCTCTTATAACATACGGGCACAGCAAAAGAGATCAATCCCTTAGACTAATTCTTCTAAATAATAGTACTGGTGCATATTGTTCATTATGTATTTTGTAACATGTTTTTAACCGACTTCAAAAAAAGCTGGTTCTCAATTTTTTAACAAAATTTACATTAATTTAATTATCCTTTTGTAACATAATTTTCTTTTTTTTACATGTCAGACAGTCACACCAATTACCTGGTCTAAAACCAAACTCGCCTCAAGAATAGATCTATTATCGGCAGCAATACGGTACATATATAATATGCTTTAGTATGTACATTTATCCAGAACCCTTCTTAAGATCCGTGAGGATATTAATAGATGTTTGATATTCACCATAAATACATAAACGTTTACAATTATCATAGCAAACTTGGGAAATTGAGGTTACCGTAGTTTCATCGTGATTTTGTTTCGATTTTTCGCGTTATGGTTGGTCGTATGAAATCAGAATTTCTAATAGAAATATTTAGTCAGACGCCATAAGGTGCTTATATACTCAATATAATAATAAGTTCGTCCTGGCTAGTACTGCCACCCTACCTATTTCTGCCGCCAAACAGTAGTCTCGCACCTCTGAGTTTTTCGGTATTTACATGCGAGATTTAATTTGAAATTTACCATGAACTTCCACATCTGCGACACGATTTAATGATGCGTACGACGTTACCGATCCGCACCGAGCCCGCATAGAACTACAACCCAGGCTCTCTCATTGTGAAAGAAGGCCTGTGCTCAGCAGTGGGACTATATAGATAGATAGATAAAACGTGAATTCAGTACGAATACAAGCAGAGACAAACATTTACAATCACTTAACAAGGTATAACACAAAATCACATGTAACATAAATTAGCAGGTACGCATATATTTATAGATAAAAACATAATTTTCTACCATATACGTGAGGCGCACTGTAAGTTCCTGGAATTAATAAGAAAAAAATACTATAAATGGCCAGAAATTAATTTATTGTTTCTCAAAATCTCCGTTATCGTTAATGCACTTTTTCATACGAATGAACCAATTTTGAAAACATTTATACCACTCCTCCGTGAAACACATTTTTCATACTCTTCGACAGCCACTTCAGGCGATGAAAATCGTTGACCGCGTAACTGGTTCTTAATTTTTGGAAATAAATAAAAGTCACATGGTGCAAGGTCGGGACTGTACGCGGGATGGCTCATAAGGTCAACGTTATTCACCTTCAAAATTTCATTTGTCTGTCTGGCCGTGTGAGAACTGGCATACGGCGTTTACGGTTATTTTTACGGAGTTTGTCAATAACTTCCAGCAAAAAAACGGTCCTGTTCCAATCATTATTCACGGTACAACGATTCTCCAAAGCAACAGTAGCCTTGTTTCCAGTTTTATTGAAAAAAGAAGCAATCATCCGCTCAGAGGCGCTTTGCACGCGCGCCACTTTGGTTGTTTTCGGCTCATCTCGAAAGACCCAGACGCTCGATTGCTGCTTTGTTTTGGGATCGTAACTATAAATCCATATTTTGTCACCTTTTATTATGTCCCACACCAAATTTGACCGCCCTTCGTTGAATTTCGTTTTAATTAAATTTGTTGGTATACATGGCATTGCACCAAGTGATCCGTTTTTAGAGCCTCAGTCAAATTGTGTGGGATCCGCCGAGAGCACAGCTTTTTCACACCCAAGTGTTTGTGTAGTATTGATTGTATTTGACTCATGCCTATGCTTAAAGATGCCCGAATCTCATGGTATATCACATGCCTGTCTGTTTTGATCATACGGCGCAAAAAATCGATGTTTTTGTTGTTTACAGCAGTGGACGGGCGATCACGAAATTCGTCACTGAGATTCACACGACCGCTTTTGAATTCTACAAACCAGATACAAATAGTCGTCTTGCATGGTGCTTTATCGCCAAAAGCAGTTTGAAGCCGAGTGAAGCTCTGCTGAGCTGTTAAATTACACTTAAAGTCGTAGAAAATCATACTACGAAAATTTTCACGAGTTAAATCCATGGTGATGTAGACAACCAACTTCTAAAATGACGCCACATTTGTTTTTACAAACAAAAACTGTATTCTACAGCCAAAGAGTTCCATTTTGAAATGTTGTAATTACTTTTTAAATATTGTTTATGTAAGTGGCCAGTACCGGAAACTTATAGTGCGCCCTATATATAAAAAAGATTTATTATTTAAATTTCCTTCTCTTAACTTTTGTTGTTTTTTACGCCTATTAATTTAGTATATTTTTGTTTTTCTAAAAGAAAACTCAATCAAGCACTCAGCGACTGTAGCCTCCTACGCATAAACACGAAAAAGGGATTGCAGTTGGTAGGTTAGATTTAAGAAACAATGTTAATAATTTTGCTTTGAAATATAAATGAAAAAGAAATTATATTTACAATATAGAGTCAATGTCATTTGGAGTTGTTAATGTCCCAAATATAATAGTCATTTGTTATACAACGCTGTAAAGTTGTTGTTTGACGCGAGTTTGTAATAAATCCTGAGCGTTGCGAGGGTTTAAAGGCACGAGACGCGAAACAACTTTGCTGCCGAGCGGAACACACAACTTTTCACCTCACTATAGCGAGGAAAATGGTAGATGAAAGAAAAACAGTTGAACTATAACAAATCAGATTTAATAACCAAAATTAGTTATCGTTGTCAATTTAATGTCAACAACAATAAAAATAAAATATATATTGAACAGGTCATTATGTTTTTTTTCATCGAAAGATAAAGTTAGGTACACCATAGTCCATCGTCAAGTTCGAAACTAAAAAACGCTTTCGCGCTCAGATTTAAAGAAAGAAAATCTTTCCGAGCTAGTGAGGTGAAACATATATATAAACTTCACTTAAGATAGTTATGAACCTAGGAGAGTTAACACGGATCTCCAGAAATGATTATCTATTAGTCATAGACGTAATGTCAATGCCAAGTTTCTTCACCGGATACAAGCAATAGATACTGGATACAGAACCAATAAATAACCCATCGTAAACTCTGACAGTCGTATTCCGAATAAAGATAAGTTTTTGATTGCACGTTAAGCAATGACAGACAGAGATGGCTTTGTACAATATAATATAGCACTGTCTTTCTCTCAAAAAAAGTTACCTTATTTTAAAGTGTTGTAAAATCTTGGAAATCGGAGACAAAAAATGGCGGGTTTTAGTGGTTACTATTTCGACGACGAACTCTTTCCTTCAAATTTCATTAATTTAATTAAATTTAACCGGTTGACAATGCTAGGCTCAGTACTAACACGTAATATTCGATCTGTGTTTACTTAAAACTGGCGTCTGTCATTTGGCATTGACATTTAACATTAACCATTTAAATTCAATTTGAAATTAAGTCAGTTTTTTTATTCGAAATCTATTTTTCTCTTCCTCTAAGTCTAGATAGGTATATCATCAAAAATCCTAAACTAAACTAAGTGGCAACAGAAGTTCGTCAGGACCACGCCGGTCATGATATATGGCTAAATACGTAGCTTTTGCCACCTGCGACGTGAACGAGCATCGCAAGGTGTGTTGTGCTGGTGATTTTCACCCCCCACGGCCACAATAAGCTCATCTGAGCTGCCGGTCATTTTGACCCACCACGGCGGTGAACGTGTTAACTTCTTATACAGACATTAATACTAGAGCTCCCTGTGAATTCGGCCAGTGAAGTACTACCATCACGTTTGGAGTTTCTTAATTATTTGTTATTCTCTTTGATCAGATAACTCTATAGCCAATGCTTAAGAAACAAATAGACAATCTGAGTACGTGGATTACATCTATTTGCTAAGGTTTATTGAAATCGATTACCGGAAAGTGAGTGAAACCGGATTCATCTCCTAGTTTGCAACCCTTAGAGGTGGAAAATTTTCTTCAAATTTAAATGGGATCACAACTGAGATACCCTCTTTCCAACAAAAAAATAATCATCAAATTCTGTTCACAAATGAAAAAACAAAACATACCGTCAAATTGAGAACTTTTTCCCTTTACCCGTTTAAGTTGGGTAATAAATTTATAATCTTAGAATAATAACGAATAGAATGATAGTTTCATATCAAACGAACTGTCACAAGTGAGGCAAAAATCAAATTCATGTAGGCTAGTTTTAGTAGTAGGTTAATTTTCGGTTTTAGTGAATATTTATAAAAAAATACTAGTTGAAACGCGTTACTTCCTTGTGAAATGTGATGTTAGTATCTATTTTATGTTTCTCTGACGTATTTTTACACTCATTTACCGCACATTTCGTCATTTTTAGCTAAAATTCTTGAGCTGTTCGCGGTGTAAGTTGACCTTGAGCACTGACGGTCCGCCCGCTCGTGTAGGCCCATTGGGAGCGCGAGATTCAATTTGCCTCACTTAGCGTGTGCGGACTAGGTTTCTATGCGTTATTATTCTAAGTTTATAATATAATACACGGATTTAATGATAGAAAAGGGCGCGTTATTTTTGTTACACTTTTTAAAGGGTTTTTTGTACTTTAAGTATTACATCTTGAGTTAGTAAATTATTTGTTACTTTTTAAAGCTGATGGATCCATCTCTATTATCTAAATAAATAATAAAGAAAATTTTAGAAATATTTCAGGTTTCATTCACTGACGACGTCCGTGATCGAGTGGCTTGCACATGTTTTCATGGTGTCGCCAACTCTGAGGTCGGGCCACAACTCGGGTTCGATCCTCGGCCGGGCGAATGAAGAAAAGCTAACTTTTCTATATTGTTTCGGGTCTGGATGTTTGTGGTACAGTCGTTGTTTCAGACTTCCATAACACAAGATCTTTAGTTACTTACTTTGGGATCAGTGCAACGTATCTGATGTTGTCTGATATTTATTTGTTTATATTTATTTCCTCATTTATTATGCGGATTTATTTAACACAATTTTAAACTCACGCCTTGCATAAACGCGATTAAGCAGGTTAACAGATATTTGATACGGATTTACTGACAGAAAATGGCGTTTGGCGGCCACCATTTATGAATCAATTTTGATGATTCTTTTTTTGTTGAAAAGAGGGTATCTCATTATTGGTCGCATTTAAATATGAAGAAAATGTTCCACCTCTAAGCCACCCTTACATATATACTATAATAAATTCTGTTGGTCTATATCATATACTGTCCACACAAGAGGTACTTGCCGCATGATTTATCCTGTACCATGGATACATGTGTAGCAATTAGGTCTCCTTTTTAACAGACTTCAAAACTTTTGATGTTGTTGTTTAGTTGTGGTAACATTTAAATTTCAAGAAAATATTTTTTTCCATCCACTTTGCCACCATTAGAGGTGCTAATGGTGGCAAAGGGGATGAACCCGGTTTCGCGCACTTTCCCGTAATCAATTTCAATGAAATTTGACAAATAGATATAATTCAACGAACTTTTAAGGTCGGCTTTATGTTTATATAAAAGTTATAATTATTAGTTCACTAATTGTGACGTTGCAGCTGCCCTTCTAAACATAATATGCTGCAGCAATTCTATACGCGTCCAATTTAAATGCGCCCTAACTCTTGATATGTAGTTGTAGTCAGTTCCATATTCAAATTTTGACATTCAAATGTAGAAAACCAAATTTCAAATAAAAAATGAATGCCGAGCGTAAACGAGGCCAGGTTCCCACCCCGGGCCTCGTGCTCGAATAATAGAATTTTAAGCAGAGTCAGCTGTTAATCGAAATTTAAATATTGCGCGCACACGTTTCGTCGAAATCAAATATTTAATATAGGTTTTAGGATTCCGCTATAATCCGTTAGCCCCTCAATACATGGAAATGTGGCTTTCCGGTTTTGAAGAGTAGGGGTTTTGTGAAACTACAAGCATATGGGACTTACAAGCTTTTTTTTTAAATAAACGGAATTGCTCTTGACAACTACCTAGTCCTGGAGCAAAGATGGGATCTACGTGAAGATGCCTATTCAGTTGTACCTTAACGATATTCAGTTGTATGTACAATGGCCAATGTTGTGAAGAACTGTTTGACATGATGCCAACAACAATATTTTATCACCGCACGTCCGCCACCGAAAGGGGGTCTATCCTCACACTCTGGAGCCGAGTCTATCTCATACTGTACGATTACAAAGGAACTTCCTCACACGTACGATTAGCTTGTAGAATGAACTCCCTGTCGGGGTTTTCGCGCAGGAATACAGCATGGAGTCATTCAAAAGTGTTGGTAACGCGCTCTTAACGCCCCTGGTGTTGCAGACGTGCATAGGCGACGGTGACTGCTTGCACCATCAGGTGGGCCGCATGCTTGTTTGCTGCCTACATTATATATAAATAAATGTGCTTGGAAACATAGTCACAGTCGGGGAATTCCTGTCCCGAGCTGTGCGCATAATAAAAGATGACGAAAAGTGCTTAATACGCATTGTCGATTATACACTACTGGCTCACTGACTGACGAGAGTTCGCCTGTAATGTAACAATCTGATTAAATTTTGAGCATTAAGTTGCGATGCGCCTGCGAGTGCCTGTGAGTACCTGCGAGTGCCTGTGAGTGACTGCGAGTTGGTTTGTTTGTAAAAACAAATAAAAAAAAATGTTTCGTTTACAATGACTTGTTATATCTTAAACGCGTGCCCAGCAGTCGTATATCATTTTAATACAAATAATTTTTTTAATTTATCGTTGTAGAAAACATAAATATAATTACTATCGGTGCCGTTATTAAGAAATCTGAAAAAGTATTTAAAAATACTCTTGACTATAGCTTGTCTTTTTTTGAAGACTGACATGAAATGACATTTGTAGGGTTGCCAGTTTCCAAAAAAAAATTAAGTAGTTATGTAGCTGTTGTCGATGTTTTCATAGACATAGTACTAAATACATTATATGTATGTGTGAACTTACAAAAATTGACAATTCAAATGAACTCGTGTTCAGTAATTGGATGAATAATGGGTCGAGGATGATTCAAATGAAACAAGTTCGGCTATTTATTCCATATGCGTGACCAATATTCAATCGATAGTCGATAGAATATTTATCGACTGCAATCACTAGGTGCTCGCAAGCGGGCAACACTTTTGCGCAATGAGCTGTCATTTTACTCCATCTTCAAGAAAGACAGATTAGAATAGAAGTTTATTATATATAGAATATGATAATTTATATTAATATTTGATACTCAATTGTTCTGAGTTTGTTGCTTCTAATTTATTAACACAAAGATACAAAAGCGACAATTTTGCCGTTTTGTAGAAAAACTGTAAGCAACATTTCGAAAAATTGTTCAACGGAGCATGTTTTAGATTTTAACGACAGTTTTAAAAACATATTTACGTCCGGTTTTAAAATTCAATTTTGGTTTTAATAACAACTAGATCATAAGTTATTTTGTTTACATTAGTAATTATATGGATTTTTGTCTGAAATAAATGTTTTTGAATTTGAATAAGTTTAAAATTGAATTTAAAACAGGACGTAAACGTTATACTCTTGACTGCATGTGACAGTTGATTTCCGACTATACAAAATTTAATTCATGATAATGTTTAAAAATCCAAGCAACGTGTATTATTTCGTTATTGCATGAAACCTAGGGAGGCACCACAGTTATCAACAGGGAATCACATTAAGCCGGTCAGAAAATCCTTTATTGTCTTGTGATAAGAGTGAAAATTGTTTGTGCCAAGCTGGAGCGAAACTCTCAACGTCTTTTCCGCTCTTATAGCATGGACATGAAGCTTTTTATTTGGTCAGTCAACAATATAAAACAAGAAATATACATGCAAAAACTTAAAACTAAGTGCATAATTTATTATAGACCAACACTACATGCGTAGTAAATTTTTTTCCATAATACTAAGTGAAGGCACGATCAAGTTGTGCGCCTGACGGTAAGCTACACGTCTGTCCATAACAGTTCCAGTGCCACTAAGAGCTTTAAACCACAAAAAGAGGGATACCCTGAGCCTATCATTTCACCAACATCCTTACCTTTCCAAACCGAAAGGCAGTAATGTTCACATTACTGCTTGATGGCAGAATTAGGTAAGGTGGCAGTACTTTCCTGGACGACCTCTTTCACAAAGAGCTCTACTGCTACTAAACATAGCATAGTAGAACATTAAGTACCCATAACAAAAAGTGAAACTACTGAAATCATGTAAAACTAAGCAAAAGCATAAAAAGAAATAAGTTGACAAATAAGAGAGAGGTGACAACCTCACATTAGTGACGACTTGGCTTTATCGTTCTATGATCGCTCTGACCGGCTCAACGCGATTCGTTTTTAAACAGTGTGGTAACTACCTTATTCAAGTTATTTTTATCACATTTTAAATAATAAATTCCGTCTGTATTTACTTTAAAATTATATAACGTACCGCGCGATATTGGTTTTAACAATTTGCAAGTCGAAATGTTGATTTCATTGTCACCAAAGTGGTATGGATCGTAAAGGAAATCAATTCATTAACATTTCGTCCGTATATAGCCTTCTGTGATGGCAATCTTGGTTTCTAGGAGCCACAGGTGATACTCCTCGCTGAGGTTCTTCAGTTTGTTGAAGCCCAAAGAATCGGCAGCTATTTCGTGCGGAGAATAGACAAAGGGTAAACATTACCAGCCTCCTAAGAAGTAGAAAATTCCAATTTTATTTATTTGACTTCAATATTTTGCATTTTATATA
>NW_020653757.1:1364884-1374183 GCF_003589595.1 Hyposmocoma kahamanoa
ACCCATTGACTTACAATTATATGGACGTCGGGTCCACGCTAAAAAGTGTCCGAACTTATAGGGCGTTAAAATCGTATACAGGGCGTCATTCACGCTTTAGTCTTCGTTTGTTCTACTGACAGCGCGATACTGCGTGGCATTACAATTTAAATTTCGAATAGGTTGACTTGGGACATTTTTTTCGTGGTTTGTGTATTAGACCCGTCGTCCATTTATTTGTAAGTCAATGCAATGACCTTATGAATAAGACTTAAGATGATACAAAAATCTTGCTGGAAGTTATTTCACAATTATATTTGAATAACAATTAATTTTTATTATATATTTATTAGCTGTAGACCTCCTTGTGAAAGAGTTCGTCCAGGGAAACACTGCCACCTTACCTATTTCTGCCGCCAAGCAGTAATGTAAGCATTACTGCGTTCCGGTTTTGAAGGATAAGGGTGCTGTAGAAATTAGAGGCACATGGGACTTGTCAACTTGGGTGTCAGGGTGACGGACGCAGTGGAGTTGAAGTTGCCAATGGGCAAATTCATAGCAGATAGGTAATTCCGTGCTATAGCCAGGAGTACTGGAAATCTCAGTACCGGGACTTCTGTACCGGGAGTACTGCCTTTTTACATATTTCTGCCGCCAGTCAGTAATGTGAGCATTATTGGATTCTGGTTTGAAAATATAAGTTGGTGAAATTACAGGCACATGGGACTTCTCGACTTATGTCTCAGGGTGACGAGCACAATGGGAGTGCCCCTCAGATCAGAAAGATCTGTGTGGCTCTGCGACTGTTATGGACAGGCGTGTGGCCACTAAACATAATCGGAAAATAGAGTCAAATATAGAAATATCGCGAAAAAAATTTATATACATATACAAATGCGACCAAAAACAGTTGTATAAGCCAATGCCATTTTTTGAATATTTATGAAAATTCTAGTCGGCAACGAACGTGTTAAAGAGAAAGATAATTAAAATTGTAAACAATGACGAGTAATTGCTTCGGATACATTGACTTACAATTATATGGACGTCGGGTCCGCGCTAAAAAGTGTCCGAACTTATAGGGCGTTAAAATTGTATACAGAGCGTCATTCACGCTTTAGTCTTCGTTTGTTCGACTGACAGCGAAGCAAGCAAAATTAGACAGTACTGCGATGACATTACAATTTAAATTCAACGTTTTAGCTTTTTCATATTCCTTTACATGTCACTACGTTTAAATAGGTTGACTTGGGACATTTTTTTCGTGGTTTTTGTATTAGACCCGTCGTCCATTTATTTGTAAGTCAATGTTCGGATAGGTTAAATTCGTTTACTTGTAGATAGGGACAAAAGAATCAACTTCTAACGGCCTCAAAATTGAAAATACACAGTGGAAATTCTATTTGTCGATTAACTTACTCTAAATCCTTCAACGTTGTCAGCTAATTTCACATAAAATACACGGTTTTATACACATTTAGACAATTTTAGAACTGTTTGTTGATCGACTCGCCTCGCTGAAAGAACACTGCGATCCATCCACGGAAAAAATGTTTACCTCTCAATAGTTTATGTTTACATTACCAGTTTTTGAACTGGTGTATAATAATATATCTTTTCTCGAACACGCTCGGAAATTCACTTTTCTTGTGAACAAAAACCAGGCAAAAAATCCAATACACTGCCTATTAGGAAAAAACACTTCACGGCTTTGTCCGTGATGTTCGTATGAAAATTATTTACCCCTGCTAAAGGAAAATGTCATATCTCTCTCGATTTTTCATTGCAGTGGGTACGTGTTCGTTTTTTAAATTAATTTTTTTTTAATTTTAATGAAATTAAAACTAATTTATGTAAAACTTATTTTTGTATCATTATTAATACAAAGATCATGAACACTTAGAAAAAATTCCTCTGATCCGGCTGGATTCAAGCCAACTTCTTCCAGCAAACCATGCCAGAAATGCTAGAAGACGTTGGTTCTAATCCAGCCAGATCGATAAAAGTTTTTCTATGTTCGATCTTTGTATTAACTATAAAAATAAACTAAAGAACCAGCACGCTATGATGACCGTTTTGACGTTTGTCCGCTCATCAAGTTTCGTATTAATTCATAACTGCGTTGAAGGAGCTAATTGCTGCACACTGTTGTCAATAAGAGCGCGCAGTAAAATTTATAGAATGTATAATTTTACGACACAACTTGGCATTTATTTTTCGATATCGAAATTTAAAAAAATGAAATCTAACTGCCAGCAGAACTACTAGTAGTTCCACGGGCAATAATAATCTTCCGCGTAACTACCGACAGGCCTAGTAGTATCACGGGTAGGTAATTGTTTTTGTACGTGGTACTACCACTACTAATCCGGGCAATAATACTTTCCCGTATTACTACTACCAAGATAAGAACTCACTTATGGGATAGCACAACTTCTACCTCCGGCAAATTCGCGTCACAGCTCAATGCAAAACAAAGCAGTTTCGAATTGACGATATATTAAGTAAACATTTTTATTTTCGTTTTATTAAAACTTTTTAATCAGCTACCCCTGGCATACTAGTTATACTACTCGCATTTGATTACATTTTTTTCGGCAATGAATTGATATTTGACGTCACTATTGTACTCTGCCCTAATCGTAGTGTAACGGCCATCATAGCCTGCCGGAACTTGTAGTGAAGTAACTTCACAAAAATAATTGAATATCGTACTGGTCAAATACCTTGACATTCAATAACTTAAATATTTGTATCATTTTATTTACATTATTGACAAAATATGATTGCACTTTTGGTATAATAAAACCATACGAGATCATGCGTCAATGTGATAAAAATAATACGCATTATACAAAACAAATTATGTATTTAAAACATTTTTAAACTCTCCTATTTGAGCATAAAAAATTAACGACTGATTTCGTTCGTAAAATCTTTAAACTTCTCGAAAGTTGTCATTTTGCAGACGTGGTCTTATTACAACGATATAAGCCTAAGGGTGGAAATAGCAACTTGTATTATAGAAGCACTTGCTTCGCCCAACAATGTCTTATTCCCATCTGATCTTCAAAAGTGATCCATCGCCACTTTTAATTTCAAATGGTTCCCTCTGTATTTTAAAGATCAACAGAAAAAGAAATTTTGAAATTTATATAATGAGCAACTGTGATCACAACTGCCTCCGTGGCCGAACGGTTACCATGCCGGACTGCCACGCAGAGGTCCCAGGTTTGATTCCCGGGCCGTGAGAAATAGTTGTTATAGCCTACAATTATTTCTCTCGTGACCAAACTCACGAGAGAAATAATTGTAGGTGTAATTTGTGGTTGTCTATGTGTGTGTCCATGGCACCCGAGACACAGGGTTTCCCTAGTGCGGGGCTATGTTGAGTGTGTGCGTTAGTGTGTGCGTTATATTGTACTCATCACAGACATTCAAATTTTTTTTGGGACAGATCATTAATATTGACATATTACAAATCACAAGTAACAAAACTCAGTGTTAAGGAAAATTTTAAATATGTTTAATGTTATTATTACCACAGACAATTATATACATTTTCTTGATGAGATACATTTTCTTGTTGACTGTACCACAGTATGCTAGAAGACGTCGGTTCGAATCCGGCAGGATCGAAGAAATCTTTTCTGAGTGTTCCATCTTAAACTAGTGGATTAATTTCACATAAAAATAATTGAATATCAATAAAAAAAAATTAAATACAATGAATAGCGACATCTTTAGCCGGGGCTGGTAGCTGTAAAGGTATCTAACTGGGTGACGAAATATCATAGATTTCTCATACATGGCGCGACGGGTGAAAAGTCGTTGAAAAACCAAATACAAAAATATGACGGCATTCGGGTGTCCCGCCATGCCTGCTCGGGAACATCTGTTCCGTTCTGAGGCGAGTGTTACCCATGCCAGATGCCCCCGACCACCTGGGAGGCATCGTATTTGGCACTATGGGTCAGCTGATTGGGGCGGATTGCGTGAGTTCTACGCCTCCTTCCCATGGAAGCAATTGAGCTTCTCGATCCTGACGTCTGCGCAGCATCCATTGCCAGGCGATACTGTTGGGCATGGAATGTTTTATTCCAAACTCAGTGCGCGTTGGTGGTCGCTCTCAGTGTTGGTTTGGTAGGTCTTGCGCTGAAGCTTGCAACGCTAAGTGCATGGCCTACCGGGCTTGGACTGTTGCGTCAGGCGCCAAGGACCCACAAACTTCCAAATTGGAGCAGAAATTTAACGCTGCCTCCAGGTTCTGCAAAAGGGAAATTGCCGCTGCAAAGTTTGCGCACACTTGCAAAATTGGCGAAAAACTAGTTGGCCATGCAACGGGTAGCCTTGCCTTCTGGTCCCTCGCCAAGGCTGTTCAAGGAAACTTCTATCGAGTCTCACTACCACCATTGCGCAAGCATGATGGTTCACTAGCTCATTCCGCTAAAAAGAAAGCCGATCTCCTCTGCTCTCTTTTTGCGTCGGACTCAACTCTTGACGACGAGGGTAACTCACCGCCTACTATCCCGCGGTGTAAGTAGACAATGCCCGAAATTCGCTTCACGTAAAATGCGGTACGTCGTGTTCTTTTTGCACTCGACGTTAAGAAGTCCAGTGGGCCCGATGGCGATTGCGCTATTGTGCCCAGGACGTACGCTCCCGAGTTGGCTCCGGTCTTAACGCGCCTCTTCTCGTTTTCGTACCACCCAGGTAAAGTCCCGTCTTTATAGAAGATAGCCTGCATTCACCCCGTACCCAAGAAAGGTGACAGTACAGACCCGTCCAACTATCGGCCTATAGCGATAACCTCCTTGCTCTCCAAGGTGATGGAGCGTGTGGTAAACAACCAGCTCCTAGGTTACCTCGAGGATCGCCAACTTATTAACGACCGCCAGTATGGCTTTCGCCGCGGTCGTGGTGCTGGTGACCTTCTTGTGTATCTCACGCACCAAGGGGCAGCTGCCATCGAGAGCAAGGGGGAAGCAATGGCCGTGAGCTTAGACATCGCTAAGGCTTTTGATCGGGTCTGGCACAAGGCACTTCTGTCGAAGCTACCATCTTACGGGCTTCCAAAAGGGCTGTGCACTTGGATCGCCATCTTCCTGTCTGAGCGGAGCATAAAAGTCACTATCGACGGATTGTGCTCGGACATCATGCTCATGAATGCCGGCGTTCCGCAAGGATCTGTGCTATCTCCAACCCTGTTCATCCTGCATATCAATGATATGTTATCAACTAGAAGCATTCATTGCTATGCAGATAACTGTACCGGTGATGCTTATTGTACAGGTCGCACAAATATGCCCCAGCAAGTGGAACAAAACAGACGGCAACTTGTGTCCAAAATCGAGACTTCTTTGGAGCAGGTCTCAGAATGGGGCCAACAGAATCTAGCACAATTTAACCCCGCAAACACACAAATGTGCGCGTTTACCGCTAAAAAATCCCCATTCGTGACAGCACCAAAGTTCCAGAATACTGCCCTTACCATCTCAAAGAGTATTGGGATACTTGGAGTCGACATCACGAACGAAGTCCAGTTCAGGAATCATTTGCAGAGCTAAGCCAAACTGGCTTCAGAAAAGCTCGGAGTGCTCAGTAGAGTGTCCAGACCAGGTCACAGACTTTTGTTATATAAAACACAAGTACGGTCCCATACGGAGTATTGCTCTCATCTCTGGGCAGGAGCTCCCAAATACCAACTTGATCCACTTGACTCCATCCAACGCAGGGTTGTTCGTATTATCGATGATCCCAAACTCAGAGACGGTATGGAGCCACTTAGCCTGCGAAGGGACGTTGGCTCTCTTTGTGTTTTCTACCGTCTTTATAATGGGGAGTGCTCTGAGGAACTTTTCGAACTGGTGCCACCGTCTCGTTTCTACCATCGCACGTCCCGCCAAAGGAGTAGAGTTCATCTCCACATCTTAGATGCCTGGCATTGTAAGACCACGCGGGCATCTCGTTCGTTTCTTCCTCGAACCTGTAAGGTGTGGAATTATCTTTCTCCTGAAGTATTTCCTTTGCGATATGACATGGAGTTCTTCAAAAAGCGTGTTTACAGGCTCTCAAAGGCTGGCAACGCATAGGCAGCTCATCTGATGTTGCAAATGTCCATGGGCGACGATGACCACCTCCTTTCGAGTGGCTCGTCTGCTCGTTTGCCTCCTTTATTACATAAAATAATAATAATTATTATTATTATAACAAACTAGTGGAATAATTTCACAAAAAATATTTGAATATCAATTCAATAAAAATTCAAAATACAGTGAATAGCGACATCTCTCGCCAGGGCTGGTAACTGTAAAGATATCTAACTGGGTGATAAAACTTTCATAGATTTCTCATAGATGGCGTTACGACTAATAATAATAAATAAATAAATAACAAATAACGCACACACTCAACATAGCCCCGCACTAGGGAAACCCTGTGTCGCGGGTGCCATGGACACACACACATAGACAACCACAAATTACACCCAAACTCGAGAACGAAAAACGAGAGAAATAAATGTAAGCCATACAAACATTTCTCCCGGCCCGGGAATCGAACCTGGGACCTCTACGTGGCAGTCCGGCATGGTAACCGTTCGGCCACAGAGGCAGTTTAGACTAACAAGTCGTTGAAAAAACTAAATACAAAGATACGACGCAAGCACATACAAAGATTCGTGAGGTCTGCTGGTTCGTTCCGTGGCTTAGTTGGTATAGCGTCTGCCACGGTAAGCTAGAAGACGTCGGTTCGAATCAGGCCGGATCAAAAGAATTTTTTCAGAGTGTTCGATCTTTGTAGTAATAATTATAACAAACTAGTGGAATAATTTCACAAAAAATATTTGAATACTAATTCAATAAAAATTTAAGATGTAGTTTTATCAATAATTTACATAGAGAGATATAAAGTTTATAGCTTACACGCAAGTACAAAATCAGCACATAAACAACTTAAAACTAATGTAGGCAAAGGCGGCCTTATCAAGAGCGATCTCTTCAAGACAACCTTTAGGTAGAAGAAAGCTAATCAGAGCGGGAGACATATATGCTAACGCTAAAATCGAAATATATAAATAAAAAAGAAACCTAATTATTATATTGTTATTTTTTCACACAATCCAACGTTGCCGTGTCAACTGTGAACATGGGACCTGTAAAGGGCCCGAGACGTTGATTTTTTCTTTTGTCTCGAGTCTGGCACCGTGGTTGTTTCCGATTTGCATAACACAAGTGCATTAGTTACTTAATTTTAGATCGGAGCGTACATATGCGGTATTGTCTAATATTTATTTATATTTATAACATATTTGTGTAAATAAACTTCCACTAATAAATATATACAGATTGCAAACCAGGACCGTGTCAGTAGATATTTACGCAATCTAGTTTTAAAACAAATTTAGAAAATTTGAAATCAGAAGTCTGGAATAATAACGAAATGCTATTAAGTTTACAGAACGTGCGTTCCAGACAGCCGATTTGTAATTCAGCGTTAACTTCCAGGAACGTCTGAATGAAAATTAAGATTACTTAGACAAACGCAAGTTAAAATTAGACCAAGAGTTTTGCAGAAAGTTCAAGTAAGCGAAAATAAGATAAAAAAAATCTGCCTGATGGTAAGCTACACGCCTGTCCATAACAGTTACAGTGCCACTCAGTGCTTTAAATTGTAAAGGGGCACTACCGCTGCGCCCGTCACCTTGAGACATAAGTTGACAAGTCCCATGTGCCTGTAACTTCAAGGTGGTGGGTGCAGTGGTAATCCTATTCAGACCTTTGTGATTTAAAGCTCTGGGTGGCACTGCAATTGCTATGGACAAACTTGTCACTTTTCACCAGGTGTACGACCTGTTCGTCCCGTCACTTGGAATATAAAAAAAACTGTTGACAAACATAAATCGGTACTCCGGAGACGATGTAAAACTCAATTTTATCATAATTGAGCTATTGATGTGTCATCATTAGTCCATTTATACGGTTCACTACTGGACACGGGTTCCAGGCGAGGGTTTAGGCCTTCACACTTAGCTTCCTGGTTTCCAGTTTTGAAAGGGTGCTAGTGAAATTACAGGCACATGGAACTTGTCAACTTGTCGTAATAGCAGTGCCACTAAGATATTTGCGATGTAAAGCTCTGAATGACATTGCAACTGTCATACATAAGCGTGTCGCTTACAACCACGCGCACGACTAGTTCCTCTCATCACTTGATGTCATAAATAATACTAAAAAGTAATTTTTATTAAAAAAAAGAAACCGACTTCATACTTTGCTTATATGTACGTATAAACTGAAGCTACGAAGTTAACAATCGGTTACCGGAAAGCGCGCGAAACCGGATTATTAGTTTGCCACCCCTAAAGGTGAAATATTTTCTTCAAATTTAAATGGGACCACAACTGAACACAAATTTCTAGTAGCAATAGAGCTCCTTGTTCATCCAGGTTAGTACTGCCACCTTTTTTTTTACGGGGGGTAATCTTTATAGACATCCCTGAGCCCAGGGAGACTCAGGGGTTATGTGGGGACTCTCCCTCCAGACTGGAGGGCCTACCCCACTAAAACCCTGCCGGTTGAGTCGGCGCCGTGGGGTCGGTGCACATTCACCACGACGTCAGTACTGCCACCTTACCTATTTCTACCACCAAGTAGTAGTCTGCATTACTGCGTTCCGGTTTTGAAGGGTAAGGGTGCTGGTGAAATTACAGGCACATGGAACTGTCAACTTATGTCTCAGATCTTTGTGATTCAAAGCTTTGAGTGGCACTGCAACTGTTGTAGATAGGCGTGTAGCTTACCATCAGGCGTACGACAAAAAACAACAAAATCAAAATGTAGTAGTCTAAAATAAGAACATTCTCCTTTTTTAAAGTCGGTCAAAAGGAGACCTAATTGCTACACATGTGTATATACGGTACAGAATAAATCATGCGGCAAATACCTTTTTGCGTGAACAGCAATATATGATCTAGACCAACAGAATATTGCGTCAGTCTGTCACGTACACTTCGGAGAAGCCTGTGTGTCGTAGTGAGTCGCCAAGATGCGTGAAACCTTTCACGTCCACACTAGAAATGGCACAAGTCCAGTTCTTTCAATGGCACTTTTCCACTGCACACATTAAGATACCCAGGTAGCAACACACTACGCCGCGGTTATATCACTGGGGGCTTGATTAACATAAAGCATTACTTTTATATCGGCGGCTGTTTGTAAGTACGAGAGTGAGTCATACTTTGATGTCAAACTTTTAACTGGTTATGCTGTTCACGTATGGTGCAAGTTACAAGCGCTTCTTAAGGGTCTATACTATCTCAA
>NW_020653757.1:1374583-1502176 GCF_003589595.1 Hyposmocoma kahamanoa
CATCGTTCGACGGAAGTTGTTCCCTCCTAACGTTTCAAGCGGTGAGCGAGTTTGGATAAAAAGCGCTTGCAGCGCGGGTATGTGGTGTTCATTGTTTTTTTTAACAGAAGAATAAAATATAATAGAAGTGATTTTATATCGAGTTTTTAGGTTTTCGCCATTGTTACACATAGAACAAATTTGTTTTTTCAAACAAACCATGGTTTGATAATGATAGTTGCATCTATAATAATAAAATCTATGTATTATCGTTATGTTTTGTTTTAATAAATTTTCAGTTTTGTATTTGTCATGATAGACTTTTTGTTATAAAAAACAAAAATAAACCTTATTCCGCTGCAATATGGTCGAATTTTTCGGAAAATGTTAAAGGCGTTAATCGTTCTGCGTCTTTCATCAATTGCCGCTGCCCATCGAATAAAATTTCAATATAAAATCACAACTTCGCACCTAACAATAATAGGCTTAGAACTGTCAACAATATTCCTACAGGATAAAGTTGATTTTTTTTACACTCATAGCCCTGACAGGTTGATTAGGTGTAATTTGTGGTTAACACATATTATTTAGTGGTTAATACATAGACAACATTGACGTACAAATAAATGGACGATGGGTCTAATACAAAAACCACGAAAAAAATGTCCCAAGTCAACCTATTCGAAATTTAAATTGTTACGTCATCGCAGTATCGCGCTGTCCGTAGAACAAATGAAGACTAAAGCGGAGTGTCGCGCTCTGTATACGATTTTAGCGCCTTACAAGTGCGGACACGTTTTAGCGCGGACCCGACGTCCATATAATTGTAAGTCAATGATAGACAACCACAAATTACACCTAAACTCACGAGAGAACTGCACGTATACCATACTAATATTTCTCCCGGTCCGGGAATCGAAGCCAGGATCTTTTCGTGGCAGTCTAGCATGGTAATCGTTAAGCCACAGAAGCAGTTTGTTGGGGAATTATAGTAATAATTAACAACAATTCATTATTCACTGAGGTGACAACAGCAAAAGCTTTTATTTTACTAGTAAATTTTAGAACAAACTATTAAAAAACCTCGAAAATATGTTTAGGTGACATTTTCTTAACGCTATGATCGTGTTGGCTAACACGTTATAACTTACTTAAAATAGTTAACATTTTTGTAAAGTTATATAACTATAATAAACTAGTACAGAGTACAAAAAAAAAACCGACCTCAGAAGTGCGTGGGATTACATCTATTTGCCAAGTTTTATTAAAATCGGTTACCGGAAACTACGCGGAATCGGGTTCATTCCCTAGTTTGCCACCCTTAGAGGTGGAATAGTTTCTTCAAATTTAAATGAGACTGCTACTGAGCTACTCTCTTTTGAACAAAAAAAATTATCATCAAAATCGGTTCACTAATGGTTATCGCGTAATACACGTAAAAAAATTACAATCGAATTGAAAACCTCCTCCTTTTTTTCAAGTCGGTTAAAATGTTAGTAATGTAGTCCTGTGTGGTTGTAAGTATTTTACACATCACCCTGTATAATTAGACTGAATACAGTGGACAATCGCTGGCGCTTGTAGCTTACACCGTCAACGGACGAAGGTACATTCTGCCTGTAAGCAGATTTATTGTTCCCGAACAAAACCGATGCGAGCTTGCATTTCTCGACCCCACACTCGCGTCGTTGATCAATTGCAATTGATTGATTTTTTTTTGTTCATCATTGATTGTGGGTGGTATTCCATGCAGTCTTTTTGCGCGTTGCAATAAAATAAGAAACAGAAATATCTTTAAAAAGAGTCTTTAGTAAGAGTGGTCTGTGGTACATACCATACATATCATCACGCCTGTCTCCCAGAGGGGTAGACAGAGACTATGGTCCTCCACTTACGCTCTTGCCAAAACCTCCTTAACCCAACTTTTTTAAAGACATCCCCCATCGCCTACATCCCCGTTCCTCTATAAATTTGTGTCGTCAATCTATCAACATTCATTTTTTCTACATGACCAAGCCATCGATCCATCCATCTAGTAGCTCCTTGTGAACCTGGGTTCCAGTTTGAAAGGGTGCTGGTGAAATTACAGGCGCATGGGACTTGTCAACTTATGTGTCATGGTGTCGGGCACAGTGGCAGTGCCCCTCAGATCATTGCAATTTAAAGCTCTGAGTGACACTGCAACTGTTATGGACAGATATATTACCAACAGGTGCACGACTACTTGTTCGTCCCATCACTTGACATTATAAAAAAAAAATCGAAGCATCTCTACCTGCTCACAACATCATCTTTCATACCACAACGGTCTCTTACTACATTGTTCGGCATTCTAAGATTATAATACCGCACATATTGCGCGAAGCATCGTTCTCGTGTCACATTTCAAGGTCTGATATTGGTAGTCTTGTTTTTATAAGTTGACAGCACTAATCGCCAAGCTTGTCAGGTGTAATTACGATGGCAGTAAATTATGGTAATAGATAATGATATATATAACTCATCGTCACACTTCACTATTACTTTAAAACATGAGCTTTTAAATATTTATTGACTGGGTTATGTTATTTTTAGTTTATTGAATATCACCATGTTTTATTGTAGTTTTCAAATTAGTTTTCTGTATCCAATGTCGGTGGCAATTTTTAGTATTTAAGTATTCGAGTATAATATTATCGTATTTTTTTTAAATAATATGTAAGTGCGCATTTGACCTCCATCTCACTTGATGGAAAGTGACGATAATGTCGACAATGGAGCATGCACACCTAAATAATGCCTATTCACTCTGGCCTTGAAAGGCCCGAGTTATAATGTTCAGGGAACAAGACTTCAGGCAGGGAATCCCACTCCATAGCCGTTCGCCACATAAATGTGGAATTAATAAAATTGATTCATTAATAAAATACACTCCTGGACCTCGCATTTTCCGTATTAAGCACTCTAAGCTTAAACAATGCTTGATTGGTTAAAATTATTACGCAATTTTGAAACTAGGATACTAAACGTCTTTTTCACAAGTCCTTGTTGGAAATTGGAATTTGTAAAATCGAGTGAAAATGCGGAGTGGCTCGAAAAGTCCGGGAGTATATTTCAAGTTGGTACACTCGAATACTAAATAATACTACATGATCACATTCCAGAATATGTTAATAGTAAAAAATGCCACCAAAATTAGATACGGAAAACTAATTTGAAAATTACCCTTTACTGACATAATATTCACTCATTTTCTGTGGCATTACTCCACTATTTTTTTATAATTATTATACTACAAATTTTCTAGGATGATCCCTGTGACACTTCACAAAATTCTACATAATATAACCTTGTAACGACGTTCACTAATTTACGTATTTTATAAACTATTTTTAAAAGTCTAAGCAAATACATAAAATTAAAGTAAAAGTAACACCAAATTAGTGAGAAATGAGCTGAGATGCTATTTTTTGAAATGGCATTTGAATGTAGTTGTGTATTTTATGCCTTCAATGCAATAGAAAACACTTCGTACATCTATGCAACGGGTAGGAGCGGTCCAGGGGTAGAGGGGTTGTTTCTCGTGATCACTATAAACATAGCACGGAACAATAAACAATACGTGGCACATACAAGCTGTCAGCGCTCGTAATTATTTAAATTGACACATATGTGTGTACATGTCAAGATCTAAGTCAAAAGTGTTCTTGAACAATTTCATCGATTTTAGGACGCTATAATTGGTATGCAATTATTATTGTTCACCTATCACTGGGGATGGCTACTGAATCATAAACAAAAACTGCATTTACAATTAATTTGTTTCTTCTCCGGTACCTACTCCATAGAAATATCGTATCGGATATCAAAAATATTATTTTACACAATTCATAGGAATTAATTATTTTAAAAACTCATTTTTTTTTAACCGTAATATTATACAAGGCGTAATATTATATATGAGAGAACCTTTGCTTCAAAAATCAATTAAACCAAAAATGTATCGACTTTACCTCATTCCTATGACGAAGTGTCACAGGGATCATCCTAGAAAATTTATAGTATAATACAAAGATTGAGCACCAAGAAAAAATCCTTTAATCTTGCTGGATTCGAACCAACCAGCTAAGCCTTCAGCATACCGTGTCGGGGTTACGTTAATTATTATTATTATTCCATGCGTTTTGGACTTCCTTAATTTCTTTATTTAGTGCGCGATGGCACTTACCACCAATGAATGAGCGAATGAGCGATCTCATCCAGTAGATTCATCGCCACCCACAGCAGCAGTGAATAACGCCTATCTCTAAAGAGGCCTTTACACTCGGTTACCACCGTCGCCGCTCTTAATAAGGACACGTGAATTGCGTATTTTCTTTTTTTTTCCATTTGTTACAAAACCACAACACAAAAATACACAGTAAGAAAGATAAAAGAAAAGATAAAGCTAAACTAAAACAAAAATAAATTAGAATAACAAAAACAATTAAATTGAATTAAATAAAAATAAAAACATAATAATAAGTAATGACAACAAAGCAAAAACAAGTTTAAGTGAATGTCATGGCTGTGTGCGACTGTAACGTACGTAAGAGGACCCACTGAGCTGATGTCACAGCCGAGAAAAGGCTGACGCTGATTTTCAGTGGACCCTAAAACTGAACGAGCACCGGACGTGCATGTCGTGTATAAACTAAAATAAATTACGTGACTTATTTTTATACAAATAATCTCAGTACAGAGTACTAAAAAAACCGACCTCAAAAGTACCTGGAATTACGTCTATTTGCTAAATTTTATTGAAATATCTCCTAGTTCGCCACTATACAGGACTTGACACTGGAGATAATAAAAATCGGTTCTCACTACTCAAAGTATATTGAGAGATAAAACGCCTTGAATTGGAGAAATAGCAAAATCAACCATAAAAGTAATTGCTCCTAAATTAATGTTAGGCGCTATTTATAAAAATGAATCTTCATGCGTGAACAGCCACCCTTCGAGGTGGATGATTTTCTTCAAAATGAAATGGGACCACTATGGAAGTACCCCCTTTCCAACAAAAAAAGAATCATGAAAATCGGATCACAAATACCGGAGTTATCGCGTGACATACATACAAAAAAAAGAACATACAGACGAATTGAGAACATCCTCCTTTTTTGAAGTCGGTTAAAAAATAAGTACGCATTTGACCTCCATCTCACCTGATGGAAAGTGGCGATAAGGTCAAAAATGTAGCATGCACATCTAAATAATGTCTATTCACTTTCGCCTTGAAAAGGGTCCAAGTTATAGCGTTCGGGGAACAAGTCTCCAGGTAGGAAATTCCACTCTTCTCACAGGAAACGCTGTGTGCGAATCCGCTGAATATCCACAACGTAGGGGTGGAACCCCAGCCTACGTCTAGTCCCCTTTGATGGAAAGGGGAACACGGAATCAAATTATGCAATTCCATTGCACATTCTCCGGCGTACTGCGGTGTTTAAGGTTCTACCAATCACCTATAAGCCTCTTAGCAATATTTCTGTAATGTATTATGTTGTGTTCTTTTTGATTATTTTTCATAATAGATATTACAATACAAATAATGCCACTAAAGCCGAATTAACAAAAACGTATCCAATATTGAGGCTAATGCACTAGCGTAAAGGAAACCACGATTACGGGATACGTGAGATTTTTATGTTTTTATGATACAAAGTGACGGACAAGCTAGAAGACTGAGCTCTGTATCGCAAGGATCTGACGCGCACTGCCACTGCACTGATCAGTCCTATGTGCTTGTAATTTCACCAGCACCCTTACTCTTTAAAACTGGAATGCAACATTGCTCACATTTGTTTAATTTAAACGCCTCTGTGGCCGAATGGTTACCTTGCCGGACTGCCACGCAGAGGTCCCATTTTCGAAATATTTGTGTGGCCTACATTTATTTCTCTCGTGAGTTTGGATGTAATTTGTGGTTGGCATTATAGCATTTGGATGTAATATGTGCATCGAGTATAAAACCAGAAATAGAGACGAAATGTCATTTAATTTGTTTGAAAACCATTCTGCCATATCATTACTGTGACAACTGCGCTCCGATTGGCCAGCCCGATTTTGAAACAATTGACGAGTGTCGTCAATTGTTTCACTTCAAATCGACCAGTTAACTTGAGGTTTGCTATAATGGACGAAAATTTAAACATTACATATTTAATATTTAATTACCGATGAAATTTGATTCTGTTTGTTTTGTAATTAGGTGTTTTGCTGTTTTCCCCGACACCACCGAATGGAACAGCACGCCATTGTTAGAGATATTATCTTTATTACAATAAATACAGTAGGTATATTTTTTGAATATACGGAGACGTACACACAGGTCAGTGGTTGGCGCTGTCTATATTTCAGTGCAAACGAGAGTTGATATTTATAAGTGATGTATCACTGATGAGTTACCAGGAATGTATTGCCCTTATTTCGTCTCTATTTCTGGTTATATACTCGATGTCTATGTGTGTTCATGGTGCCCGCGATAACGGGGTTTCCCTAGTACGGGGCTATGTTGAGTGTTTGTTAGACAAATAACTTGCTCCAGTACTCCAAAACAGTCCTTTTTTCCAGAGAGACTTAATAATAGCCAGATAGATATTTTCTATAACCGAAAAAATACGAGATAACAACTCAAGTTAAAGATACTCCCGCCTCCTTGTTTCTTTAAATCAAATCATTTATTTCTTTATGACACACACGTTCTAAAGATGTTACAAGAATGAATTTGGAATCACTGTGATCCGCCTTATGGCATACAAAGCTTTCTTAGTTTTGGTAATTCTCATGCAATAATTTGTAATAACATTATAATCATACAGTCCAATTAATGCAACCTAATACTAATGAAACATAATATCAATAACAAATATTTATAAGAAATCTTCAATATTATAGAATGTCATATCATTTAAGTTATTAAATAATAATTTCTTAAATTCTGCACAATCATTGCAATTCCTAATTTCAAGTGGAAGTTTGTTGTATACAACATCGTTTTCGTAGTCATTACTATTACACTCTTTTGAAGTAGAGCAGTTTTACATGATCAACTTTTCAGTTGATGAGAACGGCGGGCTCGTGTGACGAATTTAAATAAATGAAGATGACGCTTTACGAAAAGTGAAATTTCAAATAAATATAAGCATGGTAGAGTCAGTATTTTCAAATTTTTAAAATGTGGTTGACAGCTATCTGTTTTTTTCAACACGAAGCGAAGCAAACAACTCTAAAGTTAAAATTAAATGATTATATTTTAGTCGTAAATCTAACACATTACTGTTTGGCGGCAAGAATAAATAAGGTACTTTCCTGAACGAACTCTTTTACCATAGAGAGGGAATAAAGAAGTCGCTACACGTATCGTTGTCTGTCCGAGGAAAAGTGAGACACGTGACATCTTTTTCGCTGTTATTAAAACCTTTTCTAAGTAGATCAAGACGATTATAATAAGCAAGTTAACCTTTAAAAAATCAACGAATATAACTAGTTACAAATTTCATACCACAGTATCATTTCTTTTTGTTTTCCATGTATTTCACCAACTGTTCCACGCTCCGTTGTCACGGGTGATCAGCAGATGACAGCTTTAAGAACAAACGTATCTGTCTATCTTCTTTCATCAAAATACTATGCATACCACAATTACAAGTATCACCGCGTTTACATGATTACTGATTGATTTATTAAATCCATTTGTGCCCGCCCTTGTGTTATTATTAGAAAACCTATTACACCTACCCCCGCGATAAAGCTATTATATCTATATTTAGCTGTTAAATTCGACTGATAAAACCGTCATTATAAATTTTATCACAATAGTTAACATTGCGAGGACCGTGACGTCACATTTTTGTCACATACCGAGTGCCTCGACCTAAATTATAGGAAAAAGGTGAAGAGAACATTTTTACAACATAACACTTTATTTAAAACATAAGATTAATTAGAAATACGTAAACAATAATTAATATAATGTAAAATATGTAAAAACTGAAACAACAAAAAGCGATGATTAAACGACAAAGATATACGCATTTTCACATAGTTATCCTTGTTCTTCAAAATATAAACAAAACGAATGATTGAAGTGCGATAACCAAAAATGATAATGGCAACACAGCTTTACCAACTGAAATAAATATATCACGGGAAGGTTTATCACACATTGCATGTGATATACTGCCATGCCACGGGCACTGGTTTAGTCCGTTAAAGTGCATGTGAGTAATTAATGTAAAATATACTTCCAATATTATTATTAATCCAAAAATCGATCAACACAACGAAAAATTCCTTCGATATGACTGGACTCAAACTAGTGTCTATAAAGTAATGCCGGGGCCACCACTCTTAAACAATTGAACTGTAGACAGTCAGTTGGTCTTACGAAATTCACATATGTTTGTTACATTGTTATTAATAGCAGTAAAGCTCCTTGTGAAAGAGTTCGTCCAGGGAAGTACTGACTTGTCAACTTATGTCTCAAGGTGACGGGTGCAGTGGCACTGCAACTGTTATAGACAGGCGTGTCGCATACCACCAAGCCCACAACTTGTTCATCTCGTCATTTGGTAACATAGAAAAAGAAAACAGACATTTGTGTTGACTTTGAACGGTTTTTTTTGCAATCAATAAATATTTTATTTGAATATAAATAAGATCAATAAAACATAATAAACAACTTCTGTTCTGTACGAATCGATTTCGATACCAGTGAACCGTCGAAAGGCGAGTAAAGAAGGCGATGATGCAATTATTAATCATTAGAACGCCGTAACATTCACCATGTGTTTCTGCAAAATTTTACCTTTCACAGTCTATCGATAAATCTATCGATAAATCTATCGATAACAACTACATGACTATATAAAATTTTACGAAAAGTAGCAACACTACAAACATGTGCATAACGTATAGTCAAATGTAGATTTAATCACTACTTGTAAGATTGTTGCCTCGTAATCACTCTAATTAAGTTCAACTAGTGCGTCATGGGCCCTAAAAGGGACATGAACCATTATCGCATTAGATGGGCACCTCGAACTTTTTAGAGTTCACGGCCAAGGTCGATAAAAGTCATACGATCATATTAGAACCATTATAAAGTCATCTCTGACAGAAGTTATTTATGACGATTTTTTTTAAATGGATACGTGAACGTATGGACGGGTATATACGGGTAGGTGGTTTCTAGAAGTTCCTTTGACAATTTTGAACGATTTTTAACAAAATAACATAAAAAACTTTATGTGTTGCTTTTGATGTAATCAAAACAGTGCTGTCTTAAATTGATCGACTTCTAGCTAATCAATTTTAAATTTGAACTTGATAACAGAAAGAATATGTAAGAATGTAGTGATTAAATATAAATGTAAAGTATACGAAACACATCACTATGCAATAAATATGGCGGCGTAATTTTTAAATTTGCCGTTAGTTAGTTGTCATCAGTTCGTTATATCTATTTAATTAAAATCCGATAGTTTCTTTTCGTCTGCAATGTATTTATTACCTTTGCTTTGCTTCGATAAGACTACAGGACCATAACCTAAGTTTTACATTAAAAATTTCACCCTATATATCGCATAGTCACAGTTTGTGTATCTTGGTGTGTAATAATATTCATAGGAATGCATAATATTTATGTATAAATGTTTGCAAATGATTTCCACAAGTGTTCAGTATACCTAAGCGTTTAGATTTCTCTCATATATAGGGTAGATGTAAAAAGGTTTTTATCTAGATAGGCTTCTACGAAGTATACATAACAGTCTGATGCAATATTCAGTCGGTCTAGATCATATACTGCTGTTGATGCAAAAATGTATATTTTGCCGCGTGATTTATTCTGTACCGTGTATACATGTGTAGTAGCAATTAAGTTTCTTTTTCAATGACATCAGTCATAAAAAACATTATATTTTTAGCAATAGAGTGAGTTAGCAAAATTATTACTTACTGTTAATTGGTTTATATGATATTATTAGCAGAAGAACTTGTGAAAGACTTCGTGCAGGAAAGTATTGCTACCTTGCCTATTTAAGGGTCGTATTCCAGAACTCTACTCAAGACTCAAGTCAGGACTTGAGTATTGCAGTGAGCACTGAAAATCATACTCAAGTCCTTGCCGTTAGGGTCGTATTTCCAGTGCTTGAAATCATACACAAGTCTGCTCAAATCCTGACTTGAGCATTGAGTAGAGTTTTGGAATACGACCCTAAGCCTCCCAGCAATGATGTGAGCATTACTGCGTTCCGGGGCACAGGGACTTGTCAACTTACGTCTCAGTGTGACGAACGCAGTGGCAACTGCTATGCATAGGTGTGTCGCGTACCACCATACTTGTTACATAGTGAAAACTAGAATATTATTAAAACAAATATTTAAATATTACTGAAACAAAAACTTTGTAAATTAAAGGTCAATTTTCCTGAAAAAAAAATTAAATTAAATGTTAATTTTCATGGTTTTCCTGTCACTTAAGATGCTATTTTATTTAGAAGAAAACAATCCTTTGAATAATCCTTAAAATAACAAGAGTTTTTTTTACATCTGGGTTTCGATTCCCGGTTCAGACAGGCGATTATTTAAAATTCTTTGAATGCAGTTCGAATTGTTTCAGTAAAATTTTCTATCGACGGTATCTAAGGTACTTTCCCTCCGTGTGATATAGCCGTGTGACGACCTTGACGCCATTTTCACATAGGAGTATCAGAGACCACAAAGAACACACTTTCTTGATAAAGACGCGTTTTACGTAATACTTAAAGTTTAATTAAACGCGTTTCTATGGAGGTGAAGCAGAGAAGAACTGCTTTGTTAGATCAATATTTTAGGTATTTATTATTAAATAACAGCCTTACAAAAAATATACGATACACCTCAGGATATTATATAAAGAATGTGCTAATGTGTTACACGGATGTACTTTACCCGATCATATAAATTCTTCAAAAAATAGACGTTATAAATCCCGAAAACATCTAAGATCGATACAAACTCTTTGAACATAATTTTTGTATAGAGACACTTCTCGTTATGTACTATAAAGAACCTGCTAAAGAAGGATGGCGAAAGCTGACCCAAAACCAACGACGTGCCGTTCATGGACTTTGCTAGTATAATTTTACGTTTTTGGTTATGCCTAGTTATTAATATATTATTGTATATTTTTAGAAATCTGGAATAAAGAAATGTTTGCCTACCTAAAGTATTGGTTATTTAACAGTACACACATAAAACATTAAAGCTATAAAATACCTAATCAAATAATAAATTAAACAATAATTCTACTGCCTGTTACCGAACACCGAGAAATATTTGTATGGCCTATATTTCTTTCTCTCGGAGTTTGGGTGTAATTTGTGGTTGTCTATGTGTGTATACATGGCACCCGTGACACAAGGTTTTCCTAGTGCCTATGGTGAGTTTGTGCGTTATTACAATTATTATTAATGACATAAAGTATAAAATAAAACACAATGTGACAAAAATGTTTCGACAATATTTAAATTATAGATAGGAAAGTTAGGGAGATGCCACACGGGCGTTGCGTCGTCGCAACTGCGTTATACTACACATAAATCAAAACGACATGCGTTGAAACAAATGCGTGCTAATGTGAGTTGTTGAAAAAACAGGACGCGACGCGACGCTTCGACTCTGCGCCAGTGTGAGTTGAGCCTTACACCTTACCTCGTACTAGGCTCGTGTTCTAATAGCTCTAAGAATTTAACTATAAATAACTTATAATATTATATTATAAGGACCTGTGTCCTTGAATGAATTTAACAAAAAATGACAACACGTGGCAGATTTAAGTGGACTTTAAATAGGGCGCAAAAACAGCGGCAAAAACTCAAGTAGGTACGCTTTTTTATCTATTCTTTCTTTTGGCACTCCTTCACTCGAGAACTTATGTTATCATAACCCGTTTGCGTGTATGGTTAGTTCAAATCTTGTAAGTACATTTTAAACTACTTCGCATTACGTTTTGGTACTTTGCAAAAAAAATGTAAATATTGGATTTGCAATGCAAAAATATGGTAAACAAAACCTTGATTATAGCGAGATAGTGTTTATATGACTTATGCCTGAGTTTACCTGCGGGGTACGGCCTCTTAGTCCTAGCAGAGAAAAATTTGTATAGAATATATTAATAAACTCAACGTCTAATTGGAACGCACAGGGAGCAAGTACTTTGTTATATACTCTAACCTGAAAACATTTTCAGAAACGCAAGCAAATTGGCTTCTGCTTTTTCATATACTACCCTACGTAACCTAGTTAGTGAATGGAGGGCACAACCTAGCAACTAAGATTTATTAGGAGATTAATATCAAAAGATATTCTGGTTATAAAGGTTATCAATCGTTAAAAGAATAATAAATAAATAATAGTGTTGCCTCGAATGCAGTTCATTTATAATTTATCCGTAAATCGACTAATATAGATGGAACAATTAATATATATATATGTAAATAATATAATATAGTAAAATTGAGGATATATACTGATTACTATATGGTGTGAAAAAAATGAAAGAATGAATGAAATATTATTCCGGATTCAAATCGCGTATATTTGTTTTTTCAAATAAACCGACGTTTCGGGCCCTTTACAGGTCCCATGGTCACGGTTGACTGAGGTGGTACAGAGTCTTCAACCAGTTATGTCTAATATTGATGCAAACCACCCTATTTTTTCACTATAGTTACAATAGTTATTAATTAAATACCTTATTTTTAATTTTACAAAGAAAACATTCCACTTTACGCTACATTAAGTTTCACAAATTATTTTATTGAATTAATTTTTATTAATTAATAATAGAAATTATAATAAATTAAAACATATTAATTAGTACTGCAGTCTTATGTCTGCTTGGGATTTTTCATTAGAGGAACTACTGGATCCCAAACTGGTGGTACAGAGAAACCATCTTCCCTGTTGAAATTAGGATGTTTTTTAATTTCAATGGCCTCTCGCAGCATCCTGGGTAGATAACGGACTTCTTTTGCAAAGACCTGGGGTTTGTCAAACTTCATTGAATGTGTTGGTTTATCCATGACATGCTCGCAGACTGCAGACTTATTTACGCGACGGTGTTTGACATCAGCTATATGTTCTTTGACGCGGGTACAAATACTTCGTTTTGTTTGTCCAATATAAGAGAGACCGCAATCACAGTCAAGCTTGTAAACTCCTGCATCCTGTAAGGGGATGTTACATTTCACGGGTCTCAGGAACTGAGAAATCTTCCTCAGGGGCTTGAAATAGGTCTTGAGGCCTGAGGACTCTTCCGTTCTTGTCTGTAACACCTCTCACGTAAGGTAAGATGGCAGGTCTTTGCTCGACTGTTGGTAGTTTCACTTGGGGCCTGCGGCATTGCCGTGGAATCTTCAACTTATTCGCATGTAGGACTTGCTTTATATGCTGAAGTTCCCCTGCCAGATGATTACTGTCGCAGACACCATGTGCTCTCTGAAACAAAGATTTGCCCACGGTAGCTGACTGGCTAGGATGGGTGATGGGAATCCGGAAAAATAGTTTCATTTCCTATGTGTAACAATCGCGAAAACCTAAGAACTCGAATGGAATATTCTGTATTGCACATAGAATTACAATTAAAATACAATACAGTAAGATAATGTAGCCAAAGTAATGTAGCAATTTCTTCCAGGCAACCTTAGGATAGAAATTTCGGATATGCAAAAAGAGTTCAACCAAAGAATGTCATTATAAGTACACTGTACAATAATTATTAATAAACTCATGTACGTAGACAGAAAGATCCATACAAATATTATTAATACATGACAATACATAAATAAATAACATTAAATCTTTATATACTTTAAAAGAAAAAAGAAAAATGAAATAATAAGACAAAACTACAAATTAGGAGTTGAGAAAGTGATCCTTGACACGTCGTTTGAAGGAATCAAGAGAAAAAAACACAAACTTATCTCGAAATTTTACAAGGAAACCGCTGTATTCAAATAGGTATTTTACGTATAAGTACCAATGATTTTTTTTATATCAACTAAACTAAATAGAACACGTATGTATACGACATACATTTTTCAAATGGTTTTCATTTCGTTTATAAAAACCATTGACTTACAAATAAATGGACGACGGGTCTAATACATAAACCACGAAAAAAAAGGTCCCAAGTCAACCTATTTAAACGTAGTGACATGTAAAGGAATATGAAAAAGCTAAAACGTTGAATTTAAATTGTAATGTCATCGCAGTACTGTCTAATTTTGCTTGCTTCGCTGTCAGTCGAACAATCGAAGACTAAAGCGTGAATGACGCTCTGTATACGATTTTAACGCCCTATAAGTTCGGACACTTTTTAGCGCGGACCCGACGTCCATATAATTGTAAGTCAATGATAAAAACCTAAATTATGAAATATAGCCAATAGAACCGATGCAGTACGGGAAAAATTTAAATTCCAGGTAAGACTGTTTCGATACACAAGTTGATAACTTTAAAAACTGAAAGTTCACTTCAAAATGCATGAGCTGTCTTTGACGTGATGCGTCATCTATTTAGGTCACTTGACAACTGACTTTGCATCTACGTCAATCTTCACGTGCAAGTTACTTATGTGTATGTATTGTTGTTAGTCTACCGAAGCTGGAGACTACAACTTTTACTGTTTTAACCCGTCACGCGTCCTGGAGATACACGGTGTTATGATAACTATTACGATAATTATATTGTTAAATATACTTTGATGATTATTTTCATATTTATAAAATTAATTGGTTCAACAAAATGCTACCGCTAGCAATATCGTGTTATATATTTGTATCAGATATGCATCCAAACGTTTCAAATATAGGGTGCCAGGTGTCCAGGGTGTAATGTAATGTAAGCACAAAGTAAGCTTATTAAAATATTATTATATGCGTACCATCAACCGTCAAACCTGTCAACCGAGTAATGTATTATTGCTAAAGTGATTGAAAGACCATATGATTTTTTAATATTGCCTATGCCTTACTAAAAATAGGTAAAAAAAGCATAACTGACGTAGTTGCCATATAACTAGTGACTTAACTACCACAAAATCAAATACGATGGTTACGCTTTGGAACACATCGGTGGTATAAAAGAAAATACCAGTTAATTAGTTTCGCTGTCATAATTTTACGAAATATACTTCGCGTTTTTTTTTCGAGAAATTATTTCTAATCAGTCTGCTAATTAGTATTTAGACAATAAATTCGAAAATAATATTATTTCCATTTCGTCGGAGTAATTATTTTAAGATTGCTAAATTTGACCTACGAACAATATTATTAAAATCGCGTGATAGTACGAATCGAGTGAATGAATAATCACAAAGCTGGCAATAAAGCATCATAGTTTTAACATTATAATAAGCTTACTGTAGAGCGTCATGGTACGAAAAGTCAATGTAAGGTTAAAGTAATATTGTTTTAAGAGGTAGTGGTAGGCCCCCAGATCTGGTGAATGTGCTACGAACGTCCTGCATATACGCTGCACGCGTGCTCAATGCATGCAGTTAAATACATGTCATGCAAACAAATTACTCAATAGGTAATGCACGTGAGCAGCTTGCAAGCCTTTCGCAAACAGGCGCATTTGCTTGGAAGGTTTTTCTTCGTGATTGTTTAGTTTTCTCTCTATTTGTCATTTTTAGCAAAAAAAATAAAGTAACAGAACTATGATTGGCATGGAAAAGAAAATAAAGCCGCATTTACATTTATCTGACGTGTCGTATCGTGACGTGTCAGAACGGTATCGGTCTCATACATTTAATATGGTTAGATTTATATTAGTGTGTCGCAATCTGACGTGACGGTTTGTGCTGTATGTATGAAACCGATACTCTTCTGACGCGTCACGAGACGACACGTCTGACAAATGTAAATCCTGCTTTAATGTCATAATTTCATAATCCCTGATGTAAACACAGCTGCAAAAGCAAAAATGGCGTCCCAACTTTTACAATCAAGATCTGCCAATTAGTTCAATTTAAATTCGGAATTGGATACTCGAGGCCTTAATTCACCAAAGGAACGTAGGGTGGTGGGTAAGTTACAATCTTGAAGAAAATAAATTATTTACATCACATTATACATACGCGCCATATAAGTTTCCGGAACTGGCCACCTACATAAACAATATTTAAGAAGTAATTACAACATCTGAAAATGAAACTCTTTGGCTGTAGTAATACGGTTTGTTTCATCTGACTGTCACTTGTTTTTACATTGTGGCGTCATTTTAGAAATTGGTTGTCTACATCACCATGGATTTAACTCGTGAAAATTTTCGTAGTATGATTTTCTACGACTTTTAGTGTAATTTAACAGCTCAGCTGAGCTTCGTTCGGCTTCAAACTGCTTTAGGCGATGAAGCACCATGCAAGACGACTATTTATAGATGGTTTGCAGAATTCAAACGCGGTTGTGTGAATCTCTCTGACGAATTTCGTAATGGTCGCCCGTCCACTGCTATGAACAACAAAAACATCGATAATGTGCGCCGTATGATCAAAACAGATAGGCATGTGACATACCATGAGATTCGGGCATCTTTGCCAATCTTTTTATACGAGCAGCCTGTGGTTCAATTATACTAAAAGATCGCTCAGTGCCCTACGGGTCCAGTACAATAATGGGTTTAGAGTGTTGATGGTGCTGCCTCGTTTCTGCAGTGCATCTACCATGTTTGCAGAGGCGCGGGTGGATGATTTCTACGCCATCATCCGTAAAAGAACAGCCTCACTGCTCAGCAGACTACGGGGCAGCGCCAACAGCATTCTAAAGGTCATACCTGACCGATATGACTTGCCTGTAATGAAGTCTTTCATTCGGGTCCTGATCAAGTAGTCTCATGTTAGTATATTTGGTTGGGATGCGAGTGAAAGAATTGACATGTATTTTTATTTTATCTTATTATTTTTTCTTTGCCACTAACATAGTTTTTAAGTTAATTTTGGTAAGATACTAACACTAATGGACCATATTATGTTGTTGTCTGAATAAATAATTATATTATTATTATTATTATTATTTAGGCACAGGCGTGAGTCAAATACAATGAATACACAAACATTTGGGTATGAAAAAGCTGTGCTCTCGGTGGATCCCACACAATTTGACTGAGGCTCAAAAAACGGATCGCGTCACTTGGTGCAATGCCATGCTTACCAGATTCAACAAAGGGACGTCAAATTTGGCATGGGACATAGTAACAAGTGACGAAACATGGATTTATAGTTACAATCCCAAAACAAAGCAGTAATCGAGTGTATGGGTCTTTCGAGATGAACCGAAACCAACCAAAGTGGCGCGCGGGCAAAGTGCCTCTAAGCGGATGATTGTTTCTTTTTTTAATAACTTAATAATATAAAGAATAATAAAACCAGCGGACCTCACGAATTTTTCTATGTGCTTTTTGTCGTGTCTTTGTATTTGGTGGTTCGTTCCGTGGCTCAGTTGGTATAGCGTCTGGCACGGTATGCTAGAAAACGTCGGTTCGAATTCGATCTTACAAGTTTACTTTATAAATTATGAAAACTTTGAACTCTTTGGTCTTGCTCACTCTTTGTTAGTGTCGGAACCACTCAGTTCGCCATAAGAATATTCCCTCACAAAAACGTTATGAGATATAATTTCGTACGAATTTTAAACTGAAAGGTTCATGTCACACGCTATTGTAGTCAAACCAAGTTGCATTTCACATGTGTTCAGGCGTCCGTTATCCGAGAACATTTCAAGTACCACGAAAAGAGGCCAAAATTTGTATAATTTCAACGATTTTACAGTCTGTATGAATATCCGATACAACCATTTTACTTTCAACAGTTCGACATGGTTGCCTGTTAAGTAATACATTGTGGTTATGATATGTTCATTGCAAATAATAAATCGTTTAAATAGTAGGTACTACTGCGGAGGCCGGGAAGTACGTGATTGCTGGAAGAGTGTGACTTACAAGGACGAACGCCAGAGACGCCTTGTAGTAATACGAGTCAAGCAATCCCCGTTCCCGCCGAGGCATGTATAGAATTTTTCTCAAACAAGGTGAAGAAATAATAAAAGACTAAGCGCCCAGTCACACGAGGAGAAGTTTTTGTGTACATTAATAGCGGATCTGAATTCTATTTACTAGACAACAACATTTAAATTCCTCTGAATAATACAATGCGCTAAATTCAAGCCAGCCTCGCCCGCGTGCCTAGGACGCTCATTTAAGTTAAAAGGTAAAAGCTAAACAAATAGAGCGTATTTTGCCGTGACAATTATACGCACGCGGTCGTTGAAATTCGTGTCGTATAAATGCGCCCTAAAGAGAGGAAGATGTAACAGAAAAAGTAAAATAAAAACATGAATTAGTATTAAAAGTAATATTTGACGTGTTAGGGCAACTACTAAAAGAAAAAGTTAATCTAATGAAAAATCCCAAACAGACATAAGACTGCAGTACTAATTAATATGTTTTATTTTATTCTAATTTCTATTAATAATTAATAATAAATTGAACTTAATAAAAATTCATTCAATAAAATAATTTGTAAAACTTAATATAGCGTAAATTGAAATGTTTTCTTTGTAAAATTAAAAATAAGGTATTTAATTAATAACTATTGTAACTATAGTGAAAAAATAGGGTGGTTTGCATCAATATTAGACATAACTGGTTGAAGACTGTACCACCTCAGTCAACCGTGACCATGGGACCTGTAAAGGGCCCGAAACGTCGGTTTGTTTGAAAAAACAAATATACGCGATTTAAATCCGGAAAAATAGTTTCATTTCCTATGTGTAACAATCGCGAAAACCTAAGAACTCGAAAAAGTTATTGTTTTTCCGGGCACATTAATAGTAGTCTGCTGAAGTTCTGATGATGTGTTTCAATTCCTGTATTTTCGTTATCGCTCGTTAAAGCACATTTTGACTTTGACTTTGACTTTGACTTTGACCTACTGTGCTAAACAGTGTAGAAAAGCTCTGTCACTATACAGAAATGACATCGGAATGCTGGCTGGAGACTCATCATTGTGGCTTGAACAAGCATATGTCAAAGCAGACAGAAAATAAAGAGTGTAGGTGCCATTTAAATAGCAGTGGTTTGAGAGGCTCTGCCACCACGCCCGTCACCCTGAAACATAAGTTGATAAGTCCCATGTGTCTGTAATTTCACCAGCACACATATCCTTCTAAACCGGAACGCAGTCACATTACTGCTTCGCGGCAGAAATAGGTAAGGTGGCAGTAATTCCCTGGGCTAATCAAACACGGCTGAGAAGAATCCCGATTAAATTAACAGTCAAATAAAAAAAACTTAAGACAATACAGACAGTAAGGGAAGTACTGTCTTCAAACTTATAATTCCCCTACGTTGGCAGTTTAAAAACTGAAACAAAAAGTTGTCTAAATTACGATAAACTCTTTTTTATACCGTTACATTGTTGTCGATGCTGAGAAAAAATAACCACTTAAAATTAAATCAAAATTCCACAAGTAATTATGCCGGTAACGTCACTTCGAATTTTTAACCTACGCCTATCTTTTAGATTTCGTTGAGTTTCTAGAAAATCAGCCCATTAAAAAAATATCTCGGTAATTTTGATAAATCAGCCTAGTGGATACTTTAAAGAAAACTGAGTTCTATTGGCGCGTAAAGCCAAAAAATAACAGCTGTGTAAAAAGTAAAACAACGAATATTTTACTAGTTTATTGTAATTATTAATACAAAGATCGAACACTTAGAAAAAACTCGTTCGTTACGACTGGATTCGAACCAACGTCTACCAGCTAACAATGCTAGATGCTATGCCAACTATGCCACGGACGTAGCGGAGTTGTGTGTGGTTGTTGCAGATCTTTATTTTTAACGACTTTTGTCGTCATAAGTAATTTCACAAAAATAATTGAATATCATGGTGGTCAAACATCGTCACATTCAATAAACTTAAAAATTACAAATATTTTAGTTCAAGCCACTATTTTTGAAAAGCTGCGATTGGGAGGAACTAGATATGAGTGCCGACAATAGACTAACCGGCGGCGGCGAAAAAGTGTCGGCGGCGACGGCGGCGTTTCGGCGGCATGAGCCATGAAACGTCATTGTGTAACGGTGTTTGTTTTTCCAAAAGCCGTTATACAAATACTTGTTCAAAGGAAAAAATTAAATAACAAAGCATTTTCTCTATTAATAAAATTTTTATCAGTTCCATCAGGCGCCCGCTTCCGTATTGTATATGCGTAGTGAAAATGGCGACGTCAGAAATTGACAAATTAATGTTTTTAACAAAACATCTTCAAATATAAAGTCACTAAGTTTTATCTTAGAAATGTAAATTTCTGGCGTCGCCATTTCCACTATCATACACAATAATCTGTCGCGCGGCCGCCGCGCGGTTGCAGCGCTTCAAGAAATTGTATGAAAAGTGACAATCGCGCGGCCACCACGCGGCCGCCGCGCGGTTAGCAGCGGCTAATTTGAACGCGCCCTAAGGATGCGCATCGGAGCGCCTGATCGAACGGAACAATTTGTTATAACAATGCCACATCTGCAATATGACAACATTTCAGGAGACATGTTTGCAGACTCTACAAACGTAACTACGAATAACGTGAACGTAAATATGAACTTGAATAGGATAGTCGTAAAATTTCACAAACACACATTGTTATGCTCCTTGTGAAAGAGTTCGTCCAGGGGAAAAATAATAACACATCACAACACACACACTCATAGCCCCGCAGTAGGGAAACCCTGTATCACAGGTACCATGGACACCAATATAGACAACCACAAACGACACCCAAACTCACGAGAGAAATAAATGTAGGCTATAGAAATATGTCTCCCGGCCCGGGAATCGAACCCGGAAAATCTGCGTGGCAGTTCAGCATGGTAACCGGAGGCAGTTAGTACTGCCACCTTACCTAGCCGCCAAGCAATAATGTGAGTTGAGTATTGTACAAAAAAAACAAAGACGAGCTGCATCAAAGAAGTGAAGGATTTTCCTGGCTTCGAAAGTCTTTGCGTCCTCTGGTTGTGGCCTGTCACTTCCTAGTATGGAATCTTGTTTCTCTCGTCAACAAGGGGCTTATCTTACCTGTACACCTACCTACGTTGCAGTTTTGAAGACTAAAGGTGCTGGTGAAATTAGTGCTGCAGATCTTTGCAATTTAAAGCTCACAGGGCATTACGACTGCTATTATGATTCATCCGAATGTTGTGGGGGTTAGTGGTACTTTGTGTTACAACAATTTGAAGTGTAATTTGCTTACCAATGATATTAAATTATATTTCATTCGGAATACAATTTTTAACAGCAATAATGTCATAATAATTCGCGATCGCGGTGGCATCGCAGCATGAGACGGCGCGACGACTGCTCTTAATTAGCTCGATTGGATGACGAGCGCCGGAGGAGTGGCTGTGACGTAAAAGCACGAGGAATTTAAAGCCTAAACAAGAGTAATGAAAAAAACCTTGAAATTAACGACGTGACGTAACCAAATGTGACTTGTAGCGGAAAGCAACCAAGAGGTATATTTAGACGATGAGCAATAGTATTTCTCTGGGATTCAAAGACTTAATGTAAAGATGAATGTAAATGCGAGAGCTAAACGGGTCACAACCACGGATTTTTGTCATACAAGTACGCAGAAGCTGTATAATAACCTTTAGTATAAAATTTTTGTTTCACTATAGTTTTAAACATCGTTATGAAAGTGTATACATGATTTTTGTTTAGTATATTATATAAAAATATCAGATAGATTGATGGACACTTTATTGGTTACAAGAACAAGAACAGTATATAAACAGCTTAAAACTAATGTGGGCAAAACTGTGTCATATCACTAAGAGATCTCTCCCAATAAACCTTTGAAGTAGAGGAAAGCTAATCGGAGCGGTAGAAGTAGTGTGTCAATTTACAAATAAAAAAAATTTAAAAAAATACAAATTATAATTTATGAAATACGTACCACTGTGTTTTTTATTCCTCGTATTATTTAATGTTATATTTGTCATGATTTTTAATTAAAAAATGTTACTTAACTACTTTTCTCAACATAAATAAGGCTATCAACGGAAAAGTGAGTAATAAGTGAGTGATAAGTTTAAGTGATGTAATCCCATGAAATGCCTATAAAAAATATATCATCGTGATAGTATCATTTGAAGCAATATAATAGAAATAATTAAAATATGTGGTTTACACCACTTTTGCTCTGATGATAGCCTCAAATACACTATCACGCTAATGTAAAAATATTATTTTCGTTTAACTTCTCTCTAATAATTATTATTTTTAACCGACTTCATAAAAGGAGGAGGTTCTCAGTATTAGTCCCATTTAAATTTGAACGAAATATACCACGGGTGGCAAACTAGGGGTTGAACTCGGCTTCACGCATTTTCCGTTAACCGATTTCAGTTAAACTTGGCAAAAGAAAGTAGTAGCAGTAGAGCTCCTTGTGAACGAGTTCGTCCAGTGTAGTATATAATGTCAGCATTACTGTGTTCCGGTTATGAAGAGTAAGGGTGCTGGTGAAATTACAGGCACATGTGACTTGTCAACTAAAGTCTCAGGGTCACGGGCGCAGTGGCAGTGTATCTCAGATCTTTGCGATTTTAAGCTCTGAGTGGCACTGCAACTTTTAATGACAGACGTGTCACCTGACACCATACCCACGAGTTGTTTGTCCCGTTGCTATGATAAAATATTTATATCCAATGAAAAAGACGATAAGCCAACTTTGAGGTCGGGTCTTTTTTAACAAGAAGGTTATATTCAATATACAATTAATATCTTTAAAGTGCGACTGAATAGGCGCCTTCTGGGCGAGCTCGTTCTATCATAGATCCTATCTTTGCTCCAAGGCTGGATAGTAGTCAAGAACAAGTCCGTTTAATTTCTTAGGTTGTCGCGATTGTTACACATAGGAAATGAAACTATTTTTCCGGGTTTATATATATATATAATCGCGTATATTTGTTTTTTCAAACAAACCGACGTTTCGGGCCCCATGACGACGTCTCATGGTCACTGTTGACTGAGGTGATAAAGGAATCAATCAGTTATATAAAGATAAAACAAATATACGCGATTTAATAGTTTCATTACATAAGTCCATTTAATTTAAAAAACATCGATCGATTTTTAAATCCTCTTGTGGACACCAAACCTTATCTACCAATATTTTAGAAGACACACAGTAGCTATAAATCAATTAGTAACATCACAATGATTAAGTAACAAAGTTTGAACCCGCGACCTTTCGATTCGAGCTCGTTGAACAAAGTCCAATGGTTTATAGCGTAGTCGACACGCAGTCTCGGTATTGTCACGACCCAACAGATTGCAGTCAAGTACATTCGAACAGTTAGAAACATGTGATAGCAATTTGTGTTCAACCGGGTCGATTTACACAGCTGGTTTGCTGTTGCTACGTGGTGTTTGGTGGCGGATAGGACCACCCTTTATCCAACCACGGAACAACTTTATGTTATACTCAATATTTTTATTGCGAGTTATAGGACCGACCTACTACGAGAACCTACCTGCCGAACTAAATAATGAATGTCGGGAGGAAACCTTCAGGTGCAGACTAAATAACCTTTTATTGGAAAAGTCCCTTTACTTAGTATCAGAGTACACTCAAAGTACTTAATAAGTTATTATATTTATTAATGAATTTGACATTTCACCGTATTATATGTAATATACATTTATTAGTTATTAAGAATCCATTAATTATGTTGATTTGTATATGTACACTATTGAGTACTTATGACTGTTATATAATTATTTCTTCATTATTTTGTAAACTGACGCTATATATATATATTTGCTGCGTCCGGCAATCCCGACAACGCTGCTGTACCTGTCACGCCTGCATTACTCCACGAAGTCTGAGGAGATAGTGGAGTACATCAGGTTGAAATCCAAATACACCCTGAGGGTCGAGCGGTTGGAGTCCCGCCACTACGTGAACTTTAATTCGTTTGTGGTGAGAGTGCCGACCGAACATCTGTCGACCTTCATGAAGGAGGAGTTCTGGCCGAAGGGTGTCCTATACCGGCGATTCCGTGGCCGGTTGCCTGACACCAGATGGCGCCACACGTCGCCGACAACCTAAATACGTGTTAAATTAGTGTTATTTTATTTTATATTGTTATGTATGTTAGTCTGTAAGGTATGTATCTATGGGTCTCAGTAACCTGAATATAAATAAAGAAATAAAATAAAATAAGTATTTGTATGAAATTTGTAGTGTTGAGAGAACTAAACTAAAGATACCAAAGTCTTTTAAAAAGTGGTAGGAATTGTTAGTAACCCTTCATGGACAGTGCGGTGATGTATGTTGATTTTTGTTGGAAAGGGAGTACCTTAGTAGTGATCGCATCCAAATTTAAAGACGATATTCCTTGTCTAAATGTGGCAAATTAGGGAGTGAATCTGGTTGGGTTAGGTAATAAAAGATTATACTTAATTTGTTATGTAAAAAACAATATGGGTGCTGTGGCAGTGCCACAATTGTAGATCTGCGCCCCGACACTTGATGATAAATACCATAAACATATTTGGAAATGAATTATAAAAGAAAAGCAATCGTTTTCCAAATAATTCTTCAAACTTCAATTATTTTATGTTATTTCTAGACAGCCCCGTATTCAGTAATGGACATGTCAAGAATTGCGGCGACCCGGTAGATTGCAATCAAGGTGGGTACGTACGTTGAAATGAAGCGAAACGTGTGACAGAAAGTGGGCGGTCGTTTGAGCGACTGCTGCAGTTGCCAGGCGGTAGTTTTTACCAAGGCCACAATAGTAGAACATTTACGTCAAAACTGCCTTTTTTTACATTGATACCACCAGTGAACATAACGCGAACTTAATTTTTGGACGTGTTACGTTTTTATTTTGTTTTTTGTTTCATTTTTTTACAAAATTAGTAAATAAATATGGCTGTTTACAAAAATAACACAGAATAACCAAAATATAAAGTAGGCGGAATGTTTATTGATTATATTGACGTGAAAAAGTCGCATAAATAATACGAACTATGTGAAACAAATTATATTTTATAACTCACCTATTTAGGCATAAAAATGTTATCGGTTTGTAGAATTTTTTAAACCTCACTTCTGAAATGTTGTCATTTTGCAGTTGTGACCTTCTTACACTAAGATTGTGATTATAAGTCTAACTATATAATTCCAGGCGCATTCAAGATTCCTCAACCGAAATTTGAAACTACCATAACAACTATTTTATTTAAAAAATCTCAAAGACTTACATCTACATAGCAATGAAAGCCAATAAACCGCATCCTCTAATTTACCGCCCTTAGTGTTAGAATATTATTTCCAATTTCAATGTGATCACTTCTGAAATACCCCACTATCCAATGAAAAAAAGAAAAACATCAAGATCGGTTCACAACTGTCAGAGTTATCGCGTAACACACACACACAAAAATAGACGAATTGAGAAATTCTTCCTTATTGAACTTGGTTAAAAACGATTTTAAGGCTTTCGTGGTTATTCACTAAGTGCATCGAGTATATAATCGCAAATAGAGACGAAATAAGAGCCATTCGTTCCTGGTAACTTATCAGTGATACATCACTTATAAATATCAACTCTCGTTTGCACTGAAATTAGAAATTAGGATGCTGAAATAGTACAGCACCAACAACTGACCTGTGTGTACGTCTCCGTATATTCCAAAAACATTCTATATTTATTATAATAAATATAATATCTCTAATTATGGGATCCTGTTCCATTCGGTGGTGTGAAAACAACTAATTACAAAACAAACGGAATCAAATTTCATCGGTAATTAAATCTTAAATATGTAATTTTGCAATTTTCGTCCATTATAGCAAAGCAAGTTGACTGGTCGATTTGAAGTGAAACAATTGACGACACCCGTCAATTGTTTCGGATTCGAGCTGGCCAATCGGAGCGCAGTTGTCACAGTAATGATATGGCAGAATGGTTTTCAAACAAATTAAATGACATTTCGTCTCTATTTACTCTCTATATACTCGATGAATAAGTGGTTATCACCAATTTCAGGCATCTTATCACGGTATGACTTCTTTTTATTTTCCCGATATTTTGGAACGCACGCACGCAACGCACGCTCCATGGTCACGGGTTGATTCAACCCGACCCGTGATCATGGAACCGTTCCAAAATATCGGGAAAATAAAAAAAAGTCACACCATTGTAAGAAGCCTGAAATTAGTGATAATCTGATCTGATAAATTTAACTGCCTCCGTGGCCGAACGGTTACCATGTCGGACTGCCACGCAGAGGTCCCAAGTTCGATTCCCAGGCCGGGAGAAATATTTGTATGGCCTACATTTATTTCTCTAGAAAGTTTGGGTGTAATTTGTGGTTGTCTATGTGTGTGTCCATGGCACCCGTAACCAAGTGCGGGGCTAGGTTGAGTGTGTGCGTTATTATTATTAATCATTAGGTTAAATTTTAAATTTTGATCTGTGACCAGAGATAATTGATGTCAAAAGTCACCGTGGTAAGTTTGTGGGAAAAATATTCAATTGTAAAATCTGACAAGTGCAGAAGTATGAAATAAGAAAGATTGGATAATCGGTATTCCACCTAGACATAGACGGTAGAGAAAACATAAGTAGCTGCGTCGTGCCTAGAAGGTTTTTAGTAGCAGTAGAGCTCCTTCTAAAAGAACTCGTCCAGGGAAGTATTGCCACCTTTCCTATTTCTGCCGCCAAGCAGTAATATGAAATTTCAGGCACATGGGACTTGTCGACTGATGTCTCAGGGTGACGGGCGCAGTGGCAGTGCCCCTCAGATTTTTGCGATTTAAAGCTCTGAGTGGCACTGCAACTGTTATGGATAGGCGTGTAGCCTACCATCAGGCGCACGACTTATTCATGCCGTCTCTTGATATTATAAAGAAAAGACTGGCCACTTTCCTCGTTAGATGGCAGCTTAACCGCTCACGCGATTCATGCGTCTCTGGAAGCATACCATACCTAGAGGTGCCGGTGATGATTTTATACCGATTTATCGGATATCGAAGTTATAACAGGTAAAAGAACTAATACTAATTGCTATTTCAGTAACTACTCTAGCAAACCATAAAGTTTTTAATGCCTGGGTCTGTCATTTAAAAAAATAAACAGCTTCAAAAATACGTCACGATAATCGTGTGTGTTATTGTTTGGGCTGGTGATGTCGGTGTTTATTTATTGAAAACATACCGTAAGTTGCGTTTTTTAAGTTTACCCTGAATATAAATGTTTATAAACTATATTTTAAGGAGTAATTTCATGGTAAACGTTAGAACCACTGAAACGGAATATTATCATATTTACCCAAGTACACCAAAAATTTCATTAGTGCTTTTTAAGTGCAGGATTTGGGGTGTATTACTGCATTTTATTTGAGATGTTTTTGTTGTATTACGGAGGGTATTTATTTAGCAATGCAGAATAATAATTTTTATTTTTAAAAACTTGTATTTAAACTGAATGCTTTTCTAATTTGCGAAACCAAATAGCCGCCATTTTGCGGTAGGAAGAGCGCATCGCGTGAGCGGTTATTATATGTTAAATTTAAAAACAATCTATGAGTAACCTACTGCCGCCGAACAGAAGTTTCCATGTTGAATTGCGACTTGTCCCAATTGATGATGCATTGAGCAAGTGGAACTTTTCCCAGTTGTCCAATTGAGCACAGTTTCTTTTATCAATGAATCAGTGGTACTACTGGGAATGTAGTTTAGTTATTTTAATAAACCTTTGGTTTTGAAATGGAACTACTTCTTTCGGGTCGAAAATTGTTTTTTAAATAAACAAATATTTCGAGCTCTTTCCGCGACTGTACAAATCTAGAACTCTCGGACCCACTAAGTCCGATACGTATACGAGACAATACGAATATCGTTTATAGATAAAATGATCCCAGTGACATTTCGAACCATCCTTTCTCGGATTCTGCGTCCTGATTTTGATTCAAATCTGAATTGATCCGACCGGGTAGTCTCGAAATCAGACGGGTTTCTGAGCGAGAAGATGAACCTAATTCCTACTATGTCTTTCTAATTTGTGAGCTAAATCAACTATTGTCCGTTTAGAAATGTCAAAAGTTTCCGATCTACCAGTTGTGAATCACAATTATCCGATCGGGAGAGGCAATCAAAATCAAGCTTCTAAACTGACACGAATCGGACATAGTGCTCTTAAAAAAAAGGTTCCATTATCACGGTTGACTGAGATGGTTGAAATATAGACCTTAGGATTTTAGAAGATCTTTCATTAGGTACATCTTGCGTGCAATCGCAGTACCAGTAGAGCTTCTTGTGAAAGAGTTCGTCGTTCGTGAAACTGCGTTCAGGGTTTGGAAGGGTAAGGATGCTTGTGAAATCAAATAAATAATAAACAACGCACACACTTATAGCACTAGGGTAACCTTGTATCGCGGATGCCATGGACACACATATAGATAGCCACAAATTATACTCAAATTCTTGAAAGAAATAAATGTAGGCCTTACGAATATTTCTCCCGACCCTAGAATGCTGCTTTGCGTGTCAGACCAGCATGACAACCGTTCGGCCCCGGAAGCAGTTAAATTACACTTAGGTCTCAGGGTGACGGGCGCAGGGGCAGTGTCTCTTGGATCTTTTCGATTTAGAGCTCTGTGTGGAATTGCAATTGCTATGGGCCTGTCCATGTTTACCAGCAGGCGCACAACTTTTCGATTTCTTGTGAAGTTCGTCCTCAGACGCACTACCACCTTTTTTTTTTGACGGGGGGGAAATCTTTATGGATACTTTATGGATTATGTGGGGACTCTCCCTCCAGGCTGGAGGGCCTACCCCGCTAAAACCCCCCCGGGTTTCCCTCTCGCCGGTTGAGCCGGCGCCGTGGGATCAGTGAACATTAACCACGACAGACGCACTACCACCTTACCTATTTCTGTTATAAAGTAGTAATGCTCACAGTACTGCATTCCTAACGCTAGGTTAAGTAGATCTGAAATACCATTTTTTTTTGCACCGACAGTATAATGTATTCGAGATTTGAAATGTTGATTTACATCTCGTAAGGCTGAATAAATTGGGCACTAAATTTATTTCGGTAGGTATAAATCAACGGAACGTGTGAACGTCTTATTAAATGATATAACTTCCTCATCCGGTCGACTGTTGACCTTCATTGGCAGATGAAGCTATAAAATAACCGTATTCGTGTAGTCTGATGTAACAATACATAAGATTGACGAAATATTATACAGGGTGGTTTGTAAAATACACAAAAATTGGCGTACTATTTTACTAACATCATATTATACGACAACTTTGGATCCATGAATTTTAATAATTCATTAAAGGCAAAAAATCTGTTATTCCATAGGTAACATAAATTTTCATCACACTTGCTCGTTTGACGACCTCCGTGGTCGAGTAGCTTGCACACCGGTTTTCGTGGTGTCGCCATCTCTGAGGTCCCGGGTTCGGTCATTTTTTTATAATATTGTCTCGGGACTGAGTGTTTGTGACACCGTAATGTTTTTATTTATTTATTTAATTGCTCCAGAATAGCATGATTGTATGGTAACTAACTTAACTAATGCCCCAAATAAAACCCTCTGGTCTTTTTTCTTTCCATTACAGCCAAGGTCGGTAAGGAGTTTGTTTTCAATTTGTAGCATGACATACTTCCTTATATAGGTCAGGCTCAAGTTCAAGCTAAGAAGTGACTTAACCTCAAAATTAAAACGCATTTAATGTTATCTAAACAGAAATTTAATTACAATTCAGCCACATACTACTTAAATGCTTGTCATTATGAATTTCTTATAATTGATTTTAATTATTTTCTGTATTAAAATTTTGCATTTTTTTTTACCAATCCATCATGGCTGCATGCGTGTTTTCTTTTCACAACATTTTAGTTCGGGTTGCGTTATCTATGGAAGAATAAAAAAAAAACTCACGACTTGCAAAATCCTTAATTGTCGTGTTGTGAACCATATTTTTTGCAATACCGAAGCACACAAGATGGCATTATTTAAATGTAGGTAATGAAACTATTTTTTAAGAGTGTTAGCGAAGAAGCAGTGATAGCGTTCAATCATCGATGTAGCCTTATTAAAACTGCCATGGAAATTACCATGCATATATCAGTTTTTATCAAGTTTAATCAGCAATTTAGTCTTCAAGTTCATCTACGCCACGTGCATCCATCGGTTATCCGCCGCCCTTACCAGGTCATTCGTCTATCTAGTAGGCCGTCCAACTGAACGCATTCCAGTTCGTGGTCTCCAGCCGTCAGTTCTACGAGCTCTGTGTCCTGCCCACTGCCACTTCAACTTGCCAATCCTTCGAGCTATGTCGGTGACTTTCGTTCTTCTACGGATCTCCTCATTTCTGATTCGATCACGTAGAGAAATGCCGACCATTGCTCGCTACAAAGCTCGTTGAGTGACTGAGCTTTTTTATGAGGCCCATAGCAAGTGACCACGTCTAAGAGCCGTAGGTCATCGCTGGCAACACGCACTGCTCGAACACTTTCGTCTTCAAGTACTGCGGTATTATCTTCAAGTTAAATATAGATAAAATTGTAATGGCAGTAGAATGTTAGCTGGATGGTTAGCCACTATTCTAACTTTTAGCAGAATACCGTACAAAATCCTGCCTTTGACAGTCTTTCGACACAGAACTGAGATGATATAAAATTAGTGGACTGGGGGTCCTGCTATTCGTAATTGCCTACTTACCCCCGTTGTAACACAATGCACCACTAACTCTTACACTATTCGGACGAGCCAAACTCCATGTACACATGCGCACATGCTCTACACAAGTGTATGCTGTTCTTTCTCGCCTGCTACACTCTAATTGGCAACAAGCCATAGAGTTTTTTATTGCATAAACTTATTTTTTTCGTATAACCTTATAAAGGTTTTGTAACACTGTCAAAAGAAAAAATCGCTTAGAAACATCGCGTTTTGTAGACAATCATAAAAATCTCATAGGAGGAATATTTTTCGACAAGTTCAACTACACTAAAGCAAGTAAAAATAATCTTTTCGTGTTCTAAAGTTTTTCTATAGATAAAGCTATAGACAAAATGCTCCAACTGTGTTTTGAAAAAAGCTTTAATATTTTATCGCCATTTTTATTTTTAAAGAATGACTTCATAGTCATTCTTTAAAAAAAAATAGTAGCTGAGAAAAATTTCTTTTCTTTTTAAAAAGTAAATCTAAGTTGAAATTAGCTTGAAGAAGCCAAGAACTTCTTGGAAATGGTTTGTATGTGAGTTATTTTGTATATTTAAGCTTTCTATAAATATTTAAAACCGAAAATCGATAACTGTATTTTTATTAAGTTTATATTTTATACATAAATATTTAAAATTTAGCGAGCGCATTACTTTTATGACCGGTTTTACATCACTTTTCACAATGTATTTAAAGTCGCACGTCAATTTGCGCTTTGTAACCGATTAAACATTGCGCGAAAAAGTCAGAAATATTATATCTAATTTCGCCATGTTGCAATTTTGATAGTTTATATTTTGTAAGCCATTAAACTTGAAACCTATTAGTATTAAGAGAATTGCGTTCTATGTTTGTAACGCTTTAGTATTTTATTTTTAAAATAGCATTACTAAGAAAACTATCATAGACTATAAATTATCTAAAAATATCTACAAGACTAAATAAAAACTGTCTACATTCTACAAATGGTCTTGTAGCATTCTAGAAGGGTTACTGCAGAAAAAAGATAAGAATCACTCTTAACACTACCTACAGATAGTTTCTCAAAGCACTCTTGTGATCTACTAATAAAGTTGTGCCCACTTTTACTTTAAATTATCTAGACACCTTCTTCGAGATATCTTGAGGGAATTTGAACTCTTAAAATATTCAATCGAATTAAATTCTATTAGATATCTTATAGTATATATTTAGATATGGGTGTGCTGCTTGGGTTATTTGCCTAATGAGTTGCCAGGGTAGGGTGGCACTTATTTCGTCTCTATTTCTGGTTTTATACTCGATGATTAATAAGTATGTGTACGTTTTCATGTTTTTGAATAGATTAAATCATGCATTTCCATCGCAAACTCTCCGTGATATATTCTGTAGAATACCGCTAAGCAAGCAACTTTACTTGATATAGACACAAAAAAAGCACAAGTATCAAAGACATTGTTGCCAATGTGACAATTCGCCAACTTCCTAGCCCCTCTGACTAGCAAAGGAAACACGATGACATTTTTACGAGGCCACAATTGAAGAATTGTATCAAACATCAACCAAGAATGTGTGTCATGAGAGCGATCCGTTCTCAATACTTGTCACTTGAATCACCCGTCAAGTGTCGTCCAGTTAGGATTAGTTAAATCTCTAATCCTGCCATAGATAGATATATATAAACTTTATTCAGTTACATGAAAACTTATTTACTAGAATTAATTAAAACTAACATTATATTAAACTACTTAAAAATAACAAATAACAGAAGGAACTTACAACTTCACATAGAACTAATTAAACTAAATAGTTTTGGCAGCCATGGCACTGTTTGTGCGGCTACTCAACATCTTACTCACAAACAACACATTAAGAATTCTATTACCGTTTACAATTAAGTAGCAAACGATTTAAATTGCTCTGAAAACTTGGGAATTAAAATGAATTTCTACAAAGGATGGGAAACTTTGTCACACAACTTTATCGCCGTTTCTATTTCGCAGGGCTGTAATAAGGGACTGATTTTACAATACCCGATTTAATCTGAAATCAGAAATATTTTTTGTATGACATGATAGAATGAATGTGTTACATGTAATTTGATCACAAATCTTACCCAAATAAATCGTACAATGACTTATTGTCATTAAAATTACATTAAAATATAATGTTCACAAAGTTAAATTTAACATGACGCACAATTATTGTCAAATATTTAACGCCTCTTTATTAAATTAATTTAGATTATAGAAATCATTGATAATTAGCCATTTCTATAAATGAGCTTTGAATTCATTACCATTTAAGTGTTTAATATTAATCGGAAGTCTGTTACAAACACTAATTACCATTACATAAATGCAATGGTCAAGTATCATGCTTTTTATTACAGGTAGGACAAGATGGTGCTTGTTCCTTACGCCTGTTGTATAAAAGAAAAATAGACATGACACGTTTAGGAACGTACGTCTCTTAGAGGATGGAAAAAAATAAAGGAATAATCTAACACCAATTTCCTGATCTTAAACTAGCTAGCTCTTAACATAGAAAAAAGAAGTAAGATAAATATTAAAAAATGGGTTTTAGGAATGTGGAAAATTCCGAATGCGGCTCCTGAAACTTTTTTAATGCTGATTTAACTTGCGGACAGCGTGGGTGTTGTAATGGAAACCATAGGTTCGCTACGTAATACGGATCTGACTATAATAGAAACCTAAAATGCGCTTAAACCTGGTGTAAACTAAAGCGGTTAAATTTGATTTCTGTCAGCATATTACGTGAAATATGACGTCACCTGGCACGTCACATTACATGCCACTTCATTGCCTACTTCGATGGCGCACTGACACAAAGTGGATGGCCACGGCCTCCTGCCAGTTAATCCGAGGTCCCTTAGATCTTTCTAGACTTCACCTCTCCAGCGATATATTTTATATTACGACTAGGGTTACCGTTTGAATATAATTTGAATAGTCCAGACGTCTGATATTTGTAAGTCCGGACTTTTTAGTAACGAAATTAAATTCAAAATCCGTCTCTCACGCGGCAGCGGAAAAGGACAGTACAGTAAAGTGGATAGTTTACTATTTATTCTGAATATTAGCGAGCTCTCAAAAAAACAGGAGGTTTTTAATTTTTTAATTTTTTTTTTAAAGTTTTAATTTTTTGTGTGTGTTACGCGATTAGTTCGGCATTTGTAAACCGATTTTGATGACTCATTTTTTGTTGGCAAGAGGGTGCCTTAGTATTGATCCCCTCTAAATTTGAAAAAAATATTCCACCTCTAAGGGTGGCAAACTAGTGTGTGAATCCGGTTTCGCACAATTTCCGTTAACCGATTGCAATAAAACTTAGCAAGTAGATGTAATTCCAATAAAAAAGTCGATAAGCAAACTTTTCAGGTCGGTCTTTTCAATAATAAAGTTGAACCCAATTGAACCCGGGACTTTTGCGTGGCAGACCAGAATGGTTTAATTTTCTATTCTCAAAATTGTTTTAAGCCGAAAAATCCGGACAAAATCCTAACAGAAAATCAAAACGCCGGATATGTCCGGTCAAATCGACGGGTGGTAACCCTAATTGACGCTCTTTTCGAAGCACGAACCTCTCCAATTCTCTCCACGTGTCTCGCTGTTTTAGTCTCCCCAAGGAGCACACTTTGTATGTCTCAAAACTAACAGTCTTAATATGGTATAGGTTTAGACAATAGTTCTCTTTAGTTTAGTTTTAGAAAAAAGAAATTGGTCTTATAGACTTATTTCAAATCAAAATTTTAAAACCTTCTTAATACAAAACAACTTAATTAAATATGATCTCTTTTAAGATTTACTCTTAAAGTCCTTATTTTAAGTTCATCTGTAGATCAACTGATTATTTTTAGTAAAATTGTTTTATACACATCCAGTAAAGTCTATGAATACTCTAAAAACTAGTTTTCCTAAGTTTATTCTAGATATATGTCATTTATAGACATTCTGTAGCGTTTATACTTATTGACAAACACGTTACAGCGCGTCTTCAGTAGATTTTATTTAAAAAAAATAATATAATTAGGGTTTTTACTCTATTGGACGTTGTAAGAGTTCAAGCAAAATGGATAAAGTAAAGAATATTAAAAGATGTGGTGGAGGTGGTGAACCTCGGATATTATGTCACATCATTCGGTACATTAGTCGATAATTCGCGCGCGAGCCGGGCATGATGCATTTTTGGTTGTTGACAAATAAATAAACATTGTGAAGTAATTCCGTGTTCTGAATTGATAAAAACAATTGAAATGAGCGCGTAAACTACTGTACTTCATTGTACTTGTGTATTGTGCCGTCTATCAACAGAATACAGTGAAATCATTGTGTGAAATGTGGTTGGCGTGAAGAAATAACCTCAATTTTTTATTGAAAATTTTATTTCTTCCTATATAAGTTAGGTACGTCATTGAAATATATCTTATCTAACAGGGAATTTATCCACCATTCTGGTCATATATAACACAATCAACGTGTTTTTGTGACAAATTGGATTTTTAAAATTGTTTATTTGACATTGGATGATGTGGGAAAGGTTGTTTATTGCATAAAACGCTCACCATTCACTGTAAAAGTTATAGAACTTTTAATCCATAAAAAGGTTTTATAATACTGTCAAAAGAAAAAATCGCTTAGAAACATCGCGTTTTGTAGACAGTCATAAAAGCTTCATAGGAGTGAATATTCTTCTACAAGATCAATAAATAAAGCAGTAAAAATAATCTTTTCGTATTCTAAAGTTTTTCTGTCGATAAAGCTATAGACAAAATGCTCCCGATAGTGTTTTGAAAAAAGCTTAAAATTCTTATCGCCATTTTTATTTTTAAAGTATAACTATGATGTAGCCGAGAAAAAATTATTTTCTTTTTAAAAAGTAAATCTAAGTAGTTAAGCTTTAAAAATCCTAATCTAAGTTGAAATTAGCTTGAAGAAGCCTAGAACTTCTTGGAAATGATTTGTTTTGTGAGTTATTTTGTTTGTTTAAGCTTTCTATAAATATTTAAACCGAAAATCGATAACTGTATTTTTATGAAGTTTATATTTATACGTAAATATTTAAAATACAGCGAGCGCATTAGTTTTATGACAGGTATTTCATTACTTTTCACAATGTATTAAAGACGCACGTCAATTCGCGCTTTCTAAACGATTAAACATTGAGCGAAAAAGTCAGAAATGTTATTTCTATTTTCACCATGTTGCAATTTTGATAGTTTATATTTTATAAGCCATTATACTTCAAATCTATTAGTATTAAGAGAATTGCTTCTTATGTTTGTAACGCTTTAGTTATTTTGGTTTTAAAATAGAATTACTAAGAAAACTATCATAGACTATACATTATCTAAAAGCTGTCTACATTCTACAAATGGTCTTGTAGCATTCTAGAAGGGTTAGTTGAGAAAAAAAGATAAGAATCACTCTTAACACTACCCACAGATAATTTCTCAAAGCAGTCAGTCTTGTGATCTACTAATAAAGTTGTGCCCACTTTTACTTTAAATTATCTAGAAACCTTCTTCGAGATATCTTGAGGGTTCAAATTACTCTTAAAAAGTACAATGAAATTAAATTATATTAGATATTTTATAGTATACATTTAGATATAGACGTGCTGCTTGGGTCTCCAACTGGGCACGAACATCAAGTCCTCAATCTCCAAGCTCATCCTCACCCTCCAGCACCCCTCCTTCCTTATGAATTAATGAATTGAGTGTATTGAACTCCAATAAAAGCCAATTTGATTTCTTTGTAGTATGAGGAACGCCGCAATATAAAAAGTAGACATAAAAAGTGACAGCAAAGTTATATCGGCAGTATCGTGAGGAATGCCACGTGTGTCCATTGATGTGTGATGCGTCATCTAGTGCGTCGTACATTGGACGGCCGTGACACTTAGTGACGAATCATATAGAACGACCGATTTAGCGTGAACCTTGACAAGATAGCTTTTATCTTACCAGCCCGTGATTTCGGGCAACAAAGTACTTATCATCAATGTATTCTTCCTATGTGATAAAATTATAAACACTTCCCAAAATTGTATTTCATATTTTATAAGGCCTATTATAGATTACATAAATGACAAAAAGGTCACAAGCCAAGCCTATTGTATTGATATCACAATTAATGACGTACCTTCTTGGAATTGAATAGTTTTATTTAATAAATATTTTTATCTATGTTTTACTAGTTCATTATTATTGATTCAAAAATGGAGCAAACGCTTACTAAGAAAAATTCAATCGACCTAACTGAGTGACTCGAACCAACATCCGTCGCCGCAACGTGGATACTTAATAGTTATTATTATTGAAAAGCAAGAGTAGCTGAGCAAGTGAAGGACTCTAAGATTGAACCACAAGCGAAGCAAGTTGTATAAAAATATATAAGCTTGAGCGTAGCGAAGGTTTCAAAACACGAGACACAAAACAACTTTGCTACCGAACGAAACACATAACTTTTCACCTCCTATATTACATAAATAATATACGGCAAATAGCGTAGTTCAACGTGTCATTATGTTTTTTTTTATCGAAGGTGTTAAAGTTAGGTGCACCACAGTACATCGTCAAGTTCGAATGTCAAAAACCATTTCCACGCTAGGTTGGAAAAAAACGCTTCTGCGCGCAGATGAGAAAAAAGACTTTCGGAGCTAGTGAGACGAAAAACATTATATTAATTGTAATTAACAATTACGTTTGTGGTCTAACGGTTAGCACTGTGAACTCTACATGAGGAAGTTCCGGGTTCAATTCCCGGTAGGACCAATTTGGAATTTTTTCTAAATTGGTTCTAATCTTTTTTTTTGTGGGTGTGCCTCGGAGCGAATTCCGCTTATTTGGTACTCATAGTACACGGATTTTTTAGGTTGAGATCAGGTAATTGGTGTAGTTGTCAGACGTGTTATTATTATAATAAAAATCCAATTCGCACTTTCCAGGAGTCACGATCTTGTCCAATCTAAGTAATTTACAGATTCTTACAGAAGTCCATGTTAATAACAGTGAAAGTAAACCGGCCGAAGAGTTCTTCGTCAAACAATCAACAACCCCTGAGGTGCCTCGAATATTGGGTTTGCTCCCGGAAATTCCCGGTACTTAATTTTTCCAGGAATTCCCTGGAAATTATTATTCGGTACCGGTACCGATAGGGAAATTCTCTGGTGTTGTATTGTTTTTAATTAAAGTGAATTGATAATTGCATTAGTGTGAAGGACGACGTTGTGAAAAGGTAAGTACATACATTCTTTTTCTTCTTAATTATACATAATGCATATAACAATGCCAAAGTTTAACAAAAGTTATGTATATTTGAAATTTTATTGAAATTAATAATTCAATTACAAATTAACGCCGTGACAAGGTAACGTTATCTTAACGTTATTTTAAGTTATCTTAAAATAACACATACGCTTATATTTAAATAAGTATTTTTCATTACAGCTACGGAGTTTCAGATATTGCGTGCGAATGAAAAGTGGAAATACATTATGAATTTGGAATATTTTTTAAGGAATAATTGCAAAGCCATGCGAAGCGTAAGATAAATAGTTTTTGTAATCTCCAATGGTTTTTTTAATGCTGAAATTTCCCCAAATTCCTGGAAGTGATCTGCACAAGTACCGGGAATTCCAAATCTGTAACCAGTACCGGTATTGCAATGCTAAACTCGTACAGAGGCGGAACACTTGTTGGGTATATTTTTGGTGGTATTTATTAATTTTATGCAAAGAGAAGATGAGATATGAACTGAAATACTATATGAAAGAATATTCGTCACAAGCACAGCTATTTTGCACTATTTAACCTCCACTGGTTTCGCGGAGTAGCAAATTGATTTACGTCCACTTGTCTAATTTGCCTGATGGTCTTTGTCGGTATAACCATAACTATCAAGGCAGCTATGTTAGTAACGACTATTGTTGGGTAATTTTCCGAAAAATTTCAAATAGTGGAAATTTTTCCGGGAAAATTCCCGAAAAATTGGAAAAATATAATTTCGAAGGCTTATATTATGTTCTACGTTCAGAAATATCTTTTCAAGTTTTGTTTAGCGTGAATTTTAAAATAAACTTTTATAGCCGAAAGCCACTAGAGAAAAACGAGATTTTAAATGATTTTACAACAGCGAAAAAAAAACTTTTTATTGGTAACTTCAAAGTTTGACACGTGTCAACGTCAAAAGTGAAAAAATAAAGGAAAAATATGTTTTGTTCAAAATGGAAGGTTTCCCGATATGACGTTTCCAGGATTGTGTAAATTATACAATCGAGAGTTCAGTTAGCGCAATCGAAGCGAAGCTGCAGAGCCTTGAACACCACCGTAAAGTTGCCTGCTTATCGATATTCTCCAGGACACCTATATCACTGAGAGTGTGCGACAGAATTGTAAGAATTAATGCCGCCTTCACCTTTCCATCATCAGACAAGACGTAGGGGTTCCATCCCTACTTTACGCTTCCACGTTTATGGAATGAAACTTGGGCACGCTTATTCTTTTATAAAATAAAAAACTTGTATTGATTTATGTAAAAGGAGTAATCATAATATTGTTACTTGCTTCTAGTTTATCTAGAAAGTAATTTTCAATATCACTGGTCTACCGATAACAACAATGATGGACTTTAAAATCGACTAAACTGTATCGAACTAGCAATGTTTTCTTTCATCAAATTTCTTTTTTTCTTTCAAAAAATAGTTAAATTATCAATTTGCTAAAATTCATTTCCAAAATTACTCCTACCACCGGGAATTAAATCCGGGTATCCTTGTCTAGCGCTCAAAGTCTTGTCATTTTCGTGTCGAAGTCGTTTAAAATTTCTGTACCTGATAGTATATTTCTCTTACATATTTCATCTTACATAATGTAAAAAAGACGAAATTCTTATAATATTAAGAAGATTAGCCGAAATTTAAACTGCAATCTTTAGCACGTATAGATGCTCCTTCCAATCGACGCCATTACAAATTTATAGTAATATTCTTGTTGATATTCAAACAAAAATTTGATACAATGTCAAAAGTCAAAAGCAATGAATCATTTATTCCGTAGGTAAAATAAATTAAAAACGTAATTTTCTAAGCTACTCGTTCACTGTGCTGACTTCCCTGAGAAAAACGCGCTTTTAAACTAGGGATTGGTCTTTTCAAATAAACTTAAATACGATGAAATACGCTTTGAATCAAATTTGTGTGGAATCTAGACCCATATCGTCTTTCCATACATCTTTATCTCTCACGTAGTCAATTTAGTAATATGACTTTCCCCTTTTTTACTCTTCTTTCAACATATTTCTCACATCTTGCATCTCTTGTAAACATACATCAGGTACCCAAACTCTCTTACTTGTTCAACTTTCTGTCCATCGGTTTTAATTACGCATTCTGACATACTACAATGTAAAAAGACCGTCAAATTTTGGCTTAAGAGTAAAACCTACAATGATACCGAGGACTTGTTGGAAGTTATTTCATAGTTCATATTTATATAATAAGTAATGTTTAACTACTTATTTTTATAAATTATAACTACTTATAACTACTTATCTTTTATTTGTTAAATTTATAAAATCTTTATTTTTTTTAAGCTTTGTTATGAAAAATGCACTATTATGCCTAAAATACAGGTACAATGTACTTAGTTTAGGCATCGCAATTGCACTGTTAGGCACTAAGATTAAAATGTTTAATTTTACCATGATTATTTTATATAATTTAGTTTTTTTTTTGCTTTGTTTATTACTGTTTATTTTAATATTTTATCTTCAATTACATTGTTTTCATTAGAATTGTATTAGATTAAGTCATATTGAAATAAATTTATCTTATCCTATCTTACTACAATTTCTTTCAAAAACCATTACTTTAGTATCTTCCTTTCCCTTTGAACGAGCCATACGTTAAATCCATCATCTCCTGCAATTCTTTAACCGATGATGCAAGTAGTATCTACTTGATCATTGGCGTACAAAACGTATCATTCTCAACCCTCTATCACTCTCACGCAAATCTGTCAAATAGTCGTCGTGTCAAATAAACAGATTGCGCTACACATCCCTGTCGTAAACCCCGAGAGATGCCGAACCAATCAGTACATGCCCCGTTTATCCTAACACATACCCTTGAATCCGTTCATCGACAAAACTTACCCCATTTCGTCCCTCACCATTCGATCGTAAGCCTTCTCTAAATCAACGATTTTTTTTGCTAATTACTTATACTATATTATATGCACTGCATTATACTTAATTACTTAATGCTAAAGAAATAACTACAATTTCTAAGTCTCAGACAAGTCTTTCATATACATTACAATCCTTGAACAAACCTAGCGCATTCGATTCCACCGGTTGCGTACGTTATTTTCAACTGTCTGCGCGCGTGCTTAGGTTCGTTTTTCCTCGTAGTTAGCACCTGTCATAAGTTAGATTTAGTAAGCTTTTCGATTTTGGATGAGAGTGATGTATCTATTACATAGTAACCATTATGTAATCTGTTCCAGTGTTTAGCCAAAACCTATTTTTCGTTAAATATAATGTTAGATGACATATTCAAGTTAAAACTCAGCTCAAGAAATAGAACACGCAGTGTCATAGGTTTGTTTACGTTGGTATTCTTAAGTACGTCCACATGTTATGATTGTAAAGCATTCCTAGGCAAATATTTAAGATGATTGCCCTATCAATGAATTGGGCTACGTAGAAACCAACAGGATATTTTCTAAACACGCTTTGTGACCTTCGAACGGGTACGTCAACAGCCTCTGTGACCGATAGCGGAAATAAACAAAAGGTCTTAATTCAGACTGTGTAGCAAATGTAGCGCGGATCTTATCCAGTCAGGAGGACTGATCGAAAGTGGCTCAATAAAGAAAGCAAAAAAGGTGACGACTTTTTTATACGTGGTTATTTTTAAACTATTAACAACTTTACAGGACTTTAATGGCTACATGACTTTTTACAAAACATTAAATTTAGCGACACTTTTTAGATCTGTAGAATGAGTTCAAACGTGCTAGCGTCCTCCGCGACGACTCCCAGTTATTATCGTTTAGAGCGATCTCTTCTTCTTGGTATCCTTATCCCACGCTAGATGCGGTCGGCATAACATATATTTTTCTTCCACTCTCCTCTATCAGCCGTCATTTCCCTACTCACACCTTTTTTAACCATGTCACCTTTCACACAATCCATGCATCCTTGGTCTTCCTTTCCCCTTTTATCCCTCCACATTCACACCTAACACTCTTCTCGTCACATGACATTCTCACATACTACGCTAACCTATTACTCCTCGTCTTTTCCGTCCCTGGCGCCATTTTCAAACTTTCGCTGATGTACTCATTACTTATTGTTTAGAGAGATCTATTTCAATATATTTATTTTTCTATGAAAGTAAAATCTGATGGAATTATAAACAGTATGGAACAATAGTTGTTATTTATGATGTTAGTAATATAGTTCTGTGAAATCGTTAATATCTTACAAATAAGCCTGTATAAAATAAGCATACGTTTGTTTAAAAAAATCTAACTCGAACTGAAACTCATAAATAAGCAATCATCATCATCATAATTGGTCCATTTACACGCCCCATTGTTGGCCACGGGTCTACCCTCAGGCGAGGGCAATTTTAGGCAAATTTTCATTAAAGTTTCTTATACAGCTTCTGCGTACTTGGATGACAAAAATCCGCGTTAGCGCCCAGTTGCACGAGGAGAAAATTTGCCATGACGCGTGAAGATCACAACCCGCATTTAGCCAGTGTGGTGGACTATTGCCTAAACCATCGCCTGAGAGAGATCCATGTCCAGCAGTGGGACGTATAAATGGGTTGATGATGATAATGAACATTTATATTCACAGAGCTACTTCCAACAATATTACCTAAGCAATAAAATGTGTATCAAATTGCAAATCTAAATTTTTTGAAGGCTACGCCAACTAATTGCGTGTTTAATTTATTTTGCTACCATAGCATATTGTGTCACGGATTCCTCGAATTTCACATTAAACTACAAATTATTACGTCAAAATTAAGGATTGTTTGCTGAGAACTACATTTTGTGCCCGGAAGAATCTATATACATTCGATCTTTAGTAAACTAACAAGTTTCAAAATAACTTGTGAATATTGCGCCCATACTACAAAATTTATTTAGTAGCACTAAAGCTCCTTGTGAAAGAGCTTGTACCGCTGCTGGTACCGCTTGGGATGTACAGTAGGATTGTAATGCAGCCAGGAGACTAGTAGCATCCGCATCCTTCATACATCATGCTTAGCGAGTTTAAAGTTCAAAATTCAAAAGGGTAAAGAGATAGTGGATATAAATCCAGTTTTATAAATATTATTCCCGTTTTATTAATATTTGTGGTCTTTAAAATGTTTACGGCACAAGAGATTTTTGGTAACTGACGATGGAACAAACCAAAATCAGAATGGCGAGGTAAAGGAATTAAAGAACGACTCAACATTTAAAAACGATTGGCCAAGAACTGGAGAAAAGGCGATTAAAAGCTGACATGACGATGTAAAGAGGTCACATCGTCACAAGTTTATTCGGGAAGTACTGCCACATTATCTATTTCTGTCGGTCTGTTACGGTTTTGAACGTAAGGGGGCTGGTGAAATTACATGTACATGATACTTATAAACTACATCTCAGGGCAACAAGCGCAGTAGCAGTATCCTTCGGATATTTAGAAATAGAAATAGAAACCATTTATTGTAACGCCATTTTATAAAAAACAAAAACAAAGACTAATGTAACTAAAACAGAAATAACACAAAGAACAGCGTAAAAACATTTCAACAACAAGTTGCATAATACTATACTGACATGTGTGCGGCTGAGGCGTGTACAAAAGGCTCCCATTCAGCTAAAGTCACAACCAAGGCTAGGTTTGACGCTGGTTTTCAAAGGGCCCTAGCCAAGTGAGTGAGAGTGACGGACGTATGCGTCCCGGAACAGATAATAAAATAAAATAAACTACATAAATACTTAATCATGAGTGTGTATAGTGTTATTGCAGTGTGTACTCTTATATCGAATAAATACTTACATAATCTTTGCAATATATACATATATTTAAAATTTCTTCTTCTGAGTGGCATTGCAATTGCAATCGACAGGCGTGTCCCTTAACACCAGTCGCGTGATTTGTTCATCCCATCAGTTGGTAGTATAAAAAAAAATCTAATTGCCTTTGCATTAAAAATACATATTATTAAAAGAAAATAAATTGCAAAACGTACGTACGCAAAATTAAAATGTCCTGCAATTAAAACATAGTTATTTGTGCAACGCTGCAAAGTTGTTGTTCGACGCGAGAGCTTGTATTGAAACCTCAGCAAGCGAAGGAAGTTAACATTGAGCCACGAGCGAAGCGCATTCGCTTCAAAAATAGATTCCTGAGCAAAATAACCTTGCTGCCGAGTAAAACACAACTTTTCACCTCGTATATCAGTACCTCCAGTGAAAAAGGCAATAACTCAAAATCGACACTTTTCAGGAGAGGCGAAAAACCATACTTTTATTGATTATTGGTTGTTCGCATTTATTATTAGTACCTTTATGATTTCTAGCTTTAGGTATGTATCTAAGCTTTCATTTGATGGGTATTAATAAAACATTCAGTCATATTTTTGAGTTGCGTCCTAGTTTATGAGTGCTTAAAGGTAAACACGACTTATGTTAACAAAGTTTAAGACATAAAACGACTTCTACGTTCTATGCATCATTCTGTTCTATGGTTATAACAATACTTATGATACTAACCACATTGATAAAAGATATAAAATCGGTAAAGGAATAAAACGACAAGTTTTCTTTTGTGATCTATTAACCAATAGCAACACGGTATAGTCGCGGGTGTGACCAGTCGTGTCCAGTGGAAGAAACGGAAAGCTCTGTTATACCTTTATGGACACTGTGGAATAAAGTAACAGTCGCTTTTAGTCCTACTTTTTTTCCCCGTCATTGTGGAACACGACAACAAGTGTCTTTATATATCTGCAGTTTTATTCGTTAAAGCGTACATGTATTTGTTGAGTTGAGAGCACTTGTACCTTTAGACTCTATAACTATAATTACGCCTTTAGGAACAGTGAGTTATGACCTTAGTGCAATAAAAAAACGACGTTAGGAGACTGCTAGAGAGGCGTCCTTTTGATATCTTATGTAATCGGACACGCTGAAGCCAATGGTGCAACAAAAACAAAACTCGTCTTATTCCGTTTTTCACGGGAGGCGCTGATATTACATAAATAATATACAACAAATCGCGTAGTTCAACGTGTTATTATGCTTTTTTGATCGAAAGAAAAATGTTGGTGCACCACAGTCCATCGTCAAGTTCAAATTTGAAATACCTTTTCCACGGTAGCGTGCAAAAAACGCTTTTGCGCGCAGATTTCTAATGAAAAAGATAGCCTTTCCGAGCTAGTGAGGTGAAAAAAGTATTTAAATTAATAACGTTTGTAGCTATTGCATTAATATTAGATATTAACTGGTTGATAACTTTGTCATCCCAGTTAGTTGTGACTATGTTACCTGCAAAGGGCCCGAAACGTTGGTTTGTTTGAAAAAATAAAAATACGCGATTTATATCCGAAAACATACTAGCATTTGTATAAACTAATCTAGTTAAAACCTAGTCCTTTGAATTACTAAGTTCATTCGTAACCGAAGACTTAAACGACTGTTAATAATCATCCCTTGACTCTCTCACAGATGGCTTTACGGCAAAAGGATATCTGGCCCGGATTGCCCGAGGGTGATGGTTAGCATCCTGCCGGGTTAAATGATTTTTTTCTAACTGTTCGATCTTTGTTATTAATAATTATAACTAGTGGAGTAAAATCACGAAAAAACAAAAATTGTCATGATAATAGAACATCACGACTCGTTCGGTAATGCCTAAGATCCGTGCGCAGCAGACGGATGAAAATCGATTGACACAAAAAAGTCGTCTCTCAATATTCCGTAACAAATAGTAAAGAAAGACATAAAGATCCTGGATACGGTTGTAACTATTCTGATTTTTATTAAGATAAAACCAAATCGGTATGTAGTGTCTTCGAGGTCAAAACCGAATGACTAGTTAGTTAGATAAAATCCCAATTACCTACAAACAGGCTATATAATTGTGTGTTCATAACTCGTTATCTTTTTCTTCGGTTGGATAAACGACATTTATTTATTTATTATATTACATATTGCTTACAGATTAATATCCAAACACAATAGTAATTCTTAAGCTAATATCATATATTGAAATAATAAAGTAATCATACTTAATAAAGAATTGATACAAAATAAATTGAATGAAAATTTACAAAACATTGAATTTTATATACGGCATAAAATAAACTGAATAAAAAATTAGATAAAAATAACAAATCATGGAATTGGACATTACATTATTAACAATCAAATTTTAAAACATTAACATTGTATTAATTATTCAGGATGCACAATACTTATGTGATGCTACTGTCCATGGTCAATGACTCGAGATATCGTCCCGCGGAAACCGTAAAATGGGCTTCCGAGCATGCAAAGAGGTCCAAAGAGGAGTCAAAGATAAGCATTCGATTGAAGTATTTAAAAGACATATGACTTGAACAGGGATCAGAATTGGCATTGTATTGTATATAAGATCATTGCATTGTATATAATAACCCATACAGTTGAAGTAATGTGAGAATTACTGTGTTCTGGTTTTGAAGGGTAAGGGTTCCAGTGACATTACATGCACATGGGACTTGTCAACTTATGTCTCAAGGTGACGGGCGCAGTGGGAATGCACTCCAGAACTTTGTGATTCAAAGCTCTGAGTAGCACTGCAGTTGTTATGGACAGGCGTCTCGCTTTCCATCAGGTGCACGACTTGTTCGTAGCGTCATTATAGTCTGTCTTTTTTGAAGACGGGGTATAATGGCTCTGCGAGCAGCAGTGTCCGAATATTCTATCGGCTATGGACAGAATATTAGTCACACTTACGAAATAAATAGCCGAACTTGTTTTATTTGAATTATCCTCGACCCATTATTCATACAATTCACAGATTACAACATCCAATTACTGAGAACAAGTTCATTTAAATTGTCAATTGTCAAAAAAATTATATATATACGTATTTTAATTCCTATTTTTTATTTTAATTCAATATGATGATGATGAGATAGTCAAATCCGGATTGTCGTGTCCAGCCTCCAAAGACAGACTGGTTAGACTGACAGGAATTCGAATTTAGACCGACTTTCTATTCGACAAAAGACGACGGCTGACCTTCCTTTCTATGACAAAGGACGACGAGGGCAGTCCTGGCTAAACCTCCGACTCGAGCAGACGACTACAAGTCTTATACAGTCAGTCTGTACAATTTAGTCAGGAGAAGAAAATTGATCTCCATAGTAGTAAGCTAACTGTCAAAATAAGAACAAAGAAGGCAATGGCGCAATTACTAATCGTTAGAACAACGTAACATTCACAACTGTCATTTTTGGCAAAATTCTATCTTCTTTCGCAATCTATCGATAAAACTATCGACAACAACTACATGACTATTTAAAATTTTATGAAAACCGGCATCCCTACAAATGTCATTTTTCAAAAAGACAGACTACAGGTATCTATCACTAGGCTGCCAAGTCAAGCAAACCTGATCCTCTTCGCAAAGCAACTCAGCACTTTTCATTATCATGGATTACTAAAAGCCTAAAATTTCTGTTACCGAGAATACTTAATGTACTTCAACTGAACATTCTAGATTACTGGGTTTCATATTATAAAGTTGAACTACGATCAAAACTATTTCATCGCTCATTAATTTACCTTTCGTCAAATAACAAACATATCTCTAGCTAGGTATTTGTACTATGCCCGATTGTTTTAGTATTTTAATTATAAAGACGTTCAAATAATAATATAGACCCAAAACCTACAAAAACGTAAATGAGATTATTTTTAATAAATTCAATGTAACGAAAAAATAATTAAAAAAAAGGTGAACCAACTTTATTATTTGGGATGACACGAGTAAATTTGCTATCAAAGACGTGGATCTTGTTAACTGTGAACAAAACATAGTAACCTATAATAGTTTATATAGTCTGTAGCAGTAGAGACGTACTGCCACCTTACGTATTTCTGGCGCCAAGCAGTAATATGAGCATTACTGCGGTCGGATGTTGAAGAGTAAGAGTCCTGGTGAAATTACAGGCACATGGGACTTGTCAACTTATGTCTCAGGGTGCAATTTAAAGCTCTGAATGGCACTACAACTGTTATGGCCAGGCGTGTCACTTACCACCATCCTCGAACTACTGCTTTTTTATTGGTGATAGGCAAACATGTTTTCAATCTCACATCACAAAGCGCAAAACTTAAAAAAATGGATTCTGTACTAGTTCTTGATTTCTTTCAATGAAAATTTAATGTAGGCAAATTTTCTAAAAAAGCGTTTGTTATGTTCTTGCTAAAAAATTATATATAATTTAAATAAACGGAATTACGTAACGGCTACGGAATCCTATCATGGGCGTGCTCGACACGCTTTGTACTCGCTACCTGTACAAAGGCAAAAGGAACGAATGGACTTTGGTTATCGTTGAATTTGTCTAGGTGATTCCCACTTATCTGTCAAACGGTTTTTTTTTCCTGTTAAATAGAGACGTTGGACAAGACGTCGCGATAACGTCGAACTCATGACATTACTAAAAAATGGAATGTCTTTAGAAATTTTTACGTAACAGATCAAAAATTGTTGCACTGCTGTAATTTTTTTAATGCGCCGCGTGGTACGTGACACGTCATCATCATCATATCAGCCGGAAGACGTCCGCTGCGGAACATGGGCCTCCCCCATTGGTTTGACAATGATAAAGTTCTTCCTTTAGGAAATACCAGAGGCGATACAGCCAAGTATTAATAGACAGATGCAAAGGATTTCATTCAAAATAAACTGCTGCTTTGATCGGTTCTAGACTAATATCAAAAATGTAGTTTTAATTAAGATGAGGGCAGTAACGGTCCTTATCCTTTCATACAATTTATTTTTATTATTAAATATTCTGCCGTATCATAAAAAATCATTATCCAGTTTTAGAATATTGAAATTTTTTAATGATATTCCAGCTATGCGTCGTGAGGGTAAGTTCCGATAAGTTGTACACGTTAACTATTTGACCTGTTTTTAAAAGAGAACTTTGTGTTCAATCTTTTCTATTAGAAAAGGATATTTGACCACTTGTCATTTAGCCACGTTTTAGTTATATATTCTGGTCTTAAATATTCTCCTGCATTTCCGCTAAATCCTGTGATTTTTTAGAACAAATAAATCGCAAGAAGCAATTATAATCACGTGATCTAACAATGGCCTCGAATAAAATAACTCACACGGCTTTTGAGACCATATAAACAAAATATATAAAAAAAAAATTGGTCACGTGTAATCATCATTGAGGAATGCGAGTGAAAGCTTTCAATTTACGTAAGTCATTCATTTCTCTAGGCATGCAATATTTGAAATGTATGAGCGGAGATTGTGATGTGTGTCAACATTATATAGAACTCACGTGTAATCAAACCGAGTCGAGTTTCTTTGCACTTTATTGTAGGAACAATGTTTTTAACGACGTTGGCATTTAAAAAAGATATTACTTTAAATTTCAAACAAGGGAGCCTTATTTTAATAAGGTCACATCTAAAATAACAACTTTTTTAACCGACTTCATAAAAGGAGGTTTACAATTCGTCTGTAATTATTTTTATGTATGTTACGCGATAACTCTGCATTTGTAATTTGTAAACCGATTTTGATGATTATTTTTTTGTTGGAAAGAGGGTACCTAGGTAGTGGTCCCATATAAACTTGAAATAAATATTCCACATCTAAGGGTCGTATTCCCGAACTCTACTAGTATAATTTAAAGCACTAGAAATCATACTCAAGTCTTTGCCATTAGGGTCGTATTTCCAGTGCTTGAAATCATACTCAAGTCCTAACTTGAGCATTGAGTAGAGTTCTAGAATACGACCCTAATAAGAGTGGCAAACTAGGGGATGAATCCACTTTTTGGTAACCGATTCCAATGGAACTTGGCAAATAGATCCATGAACTTTTGAGGTCGGTTTTTTTAGTACTCTGTACTGAGATTATTTATAATAAGTATCAAGTGACAAGACGAGCAAATCGTGTGCCTGGCGGTAATTGACACGCCTGTCCTTAACAGTTGCAGTGCCATTCAGGGTTTCAAATCGCAAAGATCTGAGGGGCACTGCCACTGCGCCCGTCACCCTGAGACATAAGTTGACAAGTGCCATGTGCCTGTAATTTCACCAGCACCTCTGCCCTTCAAAACCGAAACATGGTAATGCTCAAATTACTGTTCTAAAAGAAAGCGGTTTAAAGATTGTACAAACAAATTTAGTGGATACCTTTTTTATTCTTAAAGGTGAGTTATATATTTCTTTTATATACTTAATTTGTTTCAGTAGTTCGTATTATATTTATGACGTTCATGTCATTGTAATTTATCTTTTATTACCATTATTTAAGGATTTAAATGTGACGTTATTATACTGCCTACAGGTCGTGGTCACGCAAATAAATGTACTATATGCATTGACTTACAATTATATGGACGTCGGGTCCGCGCTAAAAAGTGTCCGAACTTATAGGGCGTTAAAATCGTATACAGAGCGTCATTCACGCTTTAGTCTTCGTTTGTTCGACTGACAGCGAAGCAAACAAAATTTACAGTGACAGTACTGCAATGACATTACAATTTAAATTCAACGTTTTAGCTTTTTCATATTCCTTTACATGTCACTACGTTTAAATAGGTTGACTTGGGACATTTTTTTCGTGGTTTTTGTATTAGACCCGTCGTCCATTTATTTGTAAGTCAATGACTATATGCCAAATATGTAGATAATAATTAATATATCATAAAGAAGTAACTTTGTCAGGCGAGCACCACACGCTGGTTTATAAGAGTCACGTGTGCGACCTACTGACTACACGAGATCAAATACCACCATTACAATCTAGCTTTATAATGGCAATAGAATTTATCTTTATACAGCTAAGATGATGCGTGTTGTTGGTATGACCGTTATTAACGCGAAAATTTGTTGCAAATCACAATATGATGACATTGAATTTTTACAGCGTGTAGTTTCCAATTTTATTTATTTATTTTATTTTTATGAAGCCAAGTGACGGGCCGAACAAGTCGTTGGCCTGGTGGTAAGCGGCACGCCTGTCATTAACAGTTGCAGTGTCACTCAGAGCTTTAAATCGCTAAGATCTAAGGGGCACTGCCACTGCCTGCGCCCTTAACTCTGAGACATAAGTTGACAAGTCCCATATGCCTGTAATTTCATCAGCACCCTTACCCTTCAAAACCGGAACGTAGTAATGCTCACATTACTGCTTGGCGGCAGAAGTAGGTAAGGTGGCAGTATTCCCCTGGACGAACTCTTTCACAAGAAATCTACTGCTTCTGCACTTTAAACGGTGTCGTCTCTACACACAATAAGGCGCTTTTCATAGGTACGCATTGTCAGCTTGACTGCCAGTTCGTTAGGGTGTTTTTCTAGCCTTTAGTGGATTTCATCCTTAATTGTTATGATCTCCTAGTTGCTGTGGATCTCATTGTTGGTGAGCAGCCATGAAGCGTTGGAAAGTGATCGTAAGATAACATTCTGCATCCGCTGCATGATTAAGATATTGGAATTTGCGCTTGCGGTACCCTAGAGTTGGATGCCATACATCCAGGCGGGTCTCAGAACTGTTTTATAAATGGGAAGTTTGTTATCTACTGAGAGCCTAATAAAGCTCTATAAATTCACATCTAAAAAGTGTTAGATGGTACTACCAACATTTAAAAGTTTATTTTTGGCAAATTCATAACGTTTCGTGGAACAATAGTTATTTGTTATGCAAGGCTGTAAATTTGTTATTCGACGCGAGTGCTTATATTGAAACCTGAACAGGCGAAGGACAATACAACTTTTCACGAGACACACAACTTTTCACCTCACTATAGCGAGGAAAATGGTAGATGAAAAAAAAAACAGTTGAACTATAACAAATCAGTTTTAAGAAACAAAATTAGTTACCGTTGTCAATATAAATGTCCACAATAACAACAACAAAATATGCCAACGGATTTATAATTAGTTCTATAACGTACGACAACTCGCGTAGTTGAACGTGTCATTATCTTTTTTCATCGAAAGAAATACTTGGCGATGGACTGTGAGGCACCTAGCACCACAGCCCGTCGTCAAGTTCGAATTTCAAAAACCTTTTCCATGCTAGCGTGGAAAAAACACTTTTACGCGCAGATTTCTAATGAGATAGAAAGCCTTTCTGAGTTAGTGAGGTGAAAAAATTATTGTTTATGATGTTACTAATATAGTCCTACGACGTTGTTAGCTTAAGTTTTCTGGACTTGTCATTAGGGAACCTATTCAGGGTCTGTACAGCCATTTGTCGCTACGACAAGCAAGTGGTTTATTGTAATTTATATATACTTGAGGACAACTTGAGGAGGTAAGTGAAACGTGCGCTATATCGATAAGATAGCCCGGAACAAGTAATACTACAATATTTAATATTAATATCCATAACAATAAGATTACCTATCGATATTATTTTATGTTGTTTTATATTCATAGTCATGTTGCATCAAGATCTAGTGTTGTCGATATTCTAGCTCTATCGATAATTGTTCTATATACATGGTTACTTGGAAATGCCAATAGATGGCATGGTGACTGAATTATAAATTGTAATACGGAAGCATTTCGTTCACTATTATACCAGGTCCATACACAACCGGGCACCTTCAAGCGTAGTACTTATTTTTATAAAAAAATAAGCGCGCATTTGACCTCCATCTCACTTCATGGAAAGTGACGATGAGGTCGAGGATGTAGCATGCATACCTAAATAATGCCTAGTCACTCTCGCCTTGAAAATATCCAAGTTACAGCGTTCGAGGAACAAGTCTGCAGGCAGGGAATTCCAATCCCTAGCCGCTCGCCATACAAATGTGGAAGCGAAACACTTCGAATCCGGGGAAAATCCACAATATAGAGATAGAACCCCAGCCCACGTCTTGTCCCCCGATGATGGAAAGGGGAAGGCGGAACCAGATTATGCAATTCCATCGCAAACTCTTCATGATACTTAATTAATTATACAGGTTAAGAGCCTTTAGTTCACCTTTTTGTCAAGGTCGATGCTATCAGCGAACGACTGATAAATATGCTTTAGAAAAAAGTAAAAAGTAGTTAGTCCTTAATAAGTACAAGATTTGTATTTATAGTATAGTATATGTAAGCCGAGATATATCGGCTATTTCTTTTTGAGTAGCAATTAGCTGCTTTATTGCGCTTTCTGGACTATTAACTCGGCAGCGAGTATATTTGCCATTAGAATGAAGTTATGATGATGATATGACATAAGTTTAAATTTAAAAAATAAAACTAATTACATACTCCACTCCTATGAGCAACTATAGTTATAAATAGCTACACTATATATAGATATGAAAGTTCGTCCAGGGAAGTGTTCATTTAGGGAAGTACATATTTCTGCCGCCAAGTATTAAACATTACTTTGGAGGGTAAGGGTGCTGGTGAAACTGCAGGCAAATGAGACTTGTCAACTTACGTCTCGGTGTGACAGGCGCAAAGGCATAGTCCCTTAAATCTTTGCGATTTTAAGCTCTGATCGGCACTGCAACTACTTGTTCGTCCCGTCACGAGGAATCGTAAAAAAGGAAAAAAAAAAGAAAAAGAAAAAATCGATTAATCCGACACAGCCACTAATTGCTTTGAAGGATGGCACTTCTTATCACGTCGATGCTTCTTTTGTTTTAAGGCTATATTAACTTTGAATAGTATGTTGACCTTGATTGTGCTATTCGTAGCTGCATAGATTTTCCCTTGTACAGGTATAAGAGCACAAGGCAGCAACAGCAAGTACTCCATGGACTGTGTTGGAGCATCACAGTCACATTGGGTTTTGACTAGTATCCCTGAACCTCCATTTATACATCTTGACTCTGCAGTGACCTACCTGAGTACGAAGTTGGTTGAAGGACTTTCACACGGACCACCGCAGATTGTAATCTAAGATAGCTGTTTTTTTTCCAAATAAAAAAGATCAACAGACACATCTTGACCGTCGATATTTTATATTAGCGTGAAATGGTGCAACACTAATCCACACGTATCCAACGGCGACTGTGCGATTTCCGATAACGATTACAGCGGTCATATCGAGTTTTTTTCGCTAAAGCCACGTCCTGTTGAGATGCTGCATTATTGTTGCGGACGCCTCCGACGTACTATCGACAGATGTCTTAATGAGTTTCTGACTCACTATTTCCTTGTCCCAGTGGTCACTGAACCTCGTTCAGTGACGTAATGGGTCACCGGGCGAGGAACAAAGATTTGTGTCATAAAGAAATGTAGCGGGCTGATTACCCGCTATCATCTCCTACCTCGAAAGTATCACAGGTTGATTTGTGTCACAGCACTCATCGGTCATTCTCTGACTAGCGTTTATCAATCACTGGCTAATTTCCGTGGCAATTTTTATAATTTAAATATTCAAGTATGCTATCGTGCAATTATTAAATAATATTACACACTACAATATTCGAATATTAAATAATATTAAAAATCGAATACCTACTTAAATAATAAAAAATTGTCACGGAAATTAGGTGGTGAACATGGTGAATGATCGTCATATTCACAAGAATTTTAGTAGAATTTCTTGTAAGTGTTCATCCTGGGAAGTACTGCCACCTTACCTATTTCTGCCGCCAAGTAGCCCAGCAAATTTCTGCTGCCGCAGTAATGAGAAAGGGTGCTGGTATCTCAGAGTGACGGACCTCTCAGATCTTCGGATTTAAAACTCTGAGTGGCACTGCAATAGTTATGGCCCGGTGTGTCACTTACCACCAGGCGCACAACATGTCCGTCCTATCACTGATACCAAGTGACAAAAAAACCAAAAGAGAATAAAAAAGTAACGAAACCTGGCCCTGAGTCATCCATAACAGTCCCAAATTTGTCCCACAGGGAATCGGACACTTGACCTCCTCATTGTGGTCCTCAAAGTAAGTGGTGGAAAGATCCCTGAGCTTGTACAGCATGAATTTCCCACGATTTGGCCCGTATAACCTAGACGATTGACAGGGTCATGAGATGTTGTCCCAGTTCTTCCCTGTACTACATTAAACAAAGTAGGTACAACATGTTGCCAGGCACCGACAATCAACGGTAAAAGTACACATAATTATATACTCTAGTGTCCAGAGAAATCGATTGTTTTTACTTTAAGATAACATATCGACATATTTTAAAAGATAACCTGTAATTGCAACACAAAGGAGAAAATAATTTAAGGCTGAGATATAAAACGCGGTAGCCTAGTTGTAGATAAAATATATCGCTTAACACTTTTAGATACGGTTGATTCAATATATTGCATTTGCTACAAGTTTTCATAACAGAATCATAAAATCGTTTTCAATATATATAATCATATATATTGATAATGCTAAATCATTCTCGATAGGATGTAATGTCGATATCGAAGGGTTATTAAAACACGTTCCCATCTCTAGGAATTCATTTTACAACTTAGCAGTTAGTTCTTGAACGGAAAACGTCTTACATTGCAGCATTTGCTGCATACTTTCTAAATCGGCTTATCTTGTTTGAATATACAACATTTCGCCATAGATGTGCAAGGTAATTAATGAGTTAAGTATTTATCAATTATTATTTAGTAGATTACGAATCTATTGATAGAAATATCGAAGAACAAAGTTTCGTTTTCGAAACCTGTTTTTGGTGGTTCCTAAAGCCAAACCGAAGTCGAGAGCTTACACTTACGTATACTATGCTGAAAGCGTTCAGTATAAAAGCATAAGAAAAAAAAACATCTTACCAAATCTTATGTAGAGATGTAAGGTCACAAAAGGACTGAAGAAATTCTTTTTTCTTTGTACAATTTTAAACTCACTACTTTATAGCAAAATACCAAAAATATTGTATTCTAGAAAAATTTAGCATCATGTCCGGCCAGAAAGTTTCGAAAACCACGTGTTCACTGAAAACTAAAACATAAAATCCGATTCGCCGATTCAAAATCAATTTTCGAACGTTCGAATTGCAGTCGAATACCGTTAGACTATTAGTGATGGGCGCGCACTTTAATTGTTTTATCGATTTGGGGTAAAATTATCACTATTTTTGTGCAAAATACATATATATATTAGATTATTCTACACACAACTTAACCACGCGCTTGCGCAGTGTAGAATGGCATTTGTTAGTGAATCGCGAAGGTGCTTTATCAGCGTTTACAACTCATATCAATATTATCACGTACAGCAACTGTTGAACCATCTATGACATAATTACAATATTGTTATGTTAAACAGGTCACTATTATTAAAATTTTGTTAAAAAGATAACATCCATTACTTTATCTCCGCTTAATTAAAAAAATATTATTTTAACGTAATATAGTTAAAATTTTTTTCTTCATTTCAAAAATTGATTTAGCAAGCGTAACACAAAGTTTATCATAATTTTTTCTTTCTGAAAATAATCTTTATCGATTAATACGAAATGTCAACATCAACAATGTTGAGCAGAAGGATGTATAACGTTGCCCATTACCAAAATATATTATACTTAATTTAAAATTAATATATAAATACGAAATCAACTTCGAAAAACAAGTTGATTAATGTTAACGAGACGTTTAAACGTAATTTAAATTTTACATTTACAAAATGTATTTGAAAGTCAAATTGAATGTCAGAGCTCATTATCGACTATTTGTTGTAGTAATGACACAACGCTTTTACATAGATCTTTTAAGACATGTTAATAGCACACGGAATCATATTGTTGATTTACAGTTTACACACATTATTTCTTTTTTTTAATGTTATCACAAATCGGAAAAGACGGATTATATATACGAGTATGTATGAAACAGCAGATGATTAGCAGTATTTTTTTATGTGAAAGTAACAGTTGCAAAACAATAGCCGTGTATAGAGAAGAAAAGCCAGTAAGTTTGAGGAGATAGTGGAGTATCTATATCAGACATAATTATAGCTTTTTTATGAAAAATAACCGACCTTGAATATTCATGGAACCTATTTGCCAAGTTTTATTGAAACCGGAAAGTGCGCGAAACCAGATTCATCCCCTAATTTGCCATCCTTAGAAGTGGAATATTGTCTTCGAAATGAAGCCAATATCTTCTACCTAACAAAAAAGAATCATCAAAATTGGTTCAACCATCGTAATCGCTTAACAAACACACAAAAAAAATACAATCGAGTTAAGAACTTAGTCCTTTTTTAAAGTCATTTAAAAAGCCAAATACACACTAAGATTCGAGTGGTTGGGTCAAATTTTATTTCGTTTGACCTTAAAACCTTCATAAGGGAGGTGTTTTGACCGACGGATATCATACATCGGTGCTTACAATATTTTTGCTAGCTCTATCTAAAGATTTTTAGGGCGTTCAAGCGTTTAAGGCTATTAAAAATATGTGACAAGGTGCAACACGCTTGTTGCCGTTTATAGTGAGCGACAAAATTATGATGTTCCTATATGTCGGTTGCAACAACATCGCGTCGCCTAGGTTATGATTTTTTAACACTGATTCTGTCGGTCACACTAAAATATTAAAAACATTTGGCTAACGATAAAATTAGCTTTTGCTATAGTTACTATTTGATGTAATTTTGACGGGTCCTTGTCCAATAAAGTTTCAAATATCATTTGTAATGAAAAATGCTCTTCAGGTAAAAATGTCGAGCAGCGGTCATGGCGCCATATGGATCATAATTACTTGATGTGAACGAATAAATAAATAAAAACATTATTATTTTGTTTTGATTTCTTGAGACAGGTGGCACCCTTCTATGTGTACGGCTTAGGTAAATCTTTTTCTTAGAGTGTCTCTTTAATCCTGAAGTTTAGCTTTCAGCTTCCTTTGTCTCTATCAGCAGCCAACCGGAACAGCTGTTCGGTGGAGGCGATGCCGGTCCACTATCGCATGTTTCGCAGCCACTATTTCATCCTTCGCCCAGCGCGTCTCCTTCCCTGCACTTTGCCCATCATTATCAGCTGTCTATCGTTCCCGAGATACTCTATTGCCTTTTGATAGATAGCATCATTTTCCGGGATACATGAACGTGTTGAAGCATGATTCCGTTCGTAACCCGTTGTGTCCAACCAATGCGCAACATGCGAACGGTAGTACCACGTCTCAAATGCCTACATCGACATCAGAGCCTCAGAACTCACTACAACCTCGTATACATTATTTCGGTTTGAAAATATTTATGCATTTATTTGTATTAATAGATGCTAGACTTTATAAAACAGCATTTGCAACGATAATTTGTACTTTCCCCGACGAAAACAACACTTTTTCATAGAATATATATTATTTTGTATTGGAAAAGTAACGTGGTCTCGCAGTTCTTTTTTTAAAGTGGCACCTTTATAGTTATGTATTAAAACATGAAATAAAAAATAAATGGCACTATAGAAAAAAAAGAGATAGTCTACTATCCGAAATTAGACAATTGTCCGATATATGCTTTTCACCTACATCTACAAGGCTGGCATTCCTTACAAAATCTTCAGATTCGAAACCAATGTTCTTCGAAGAATTTATACAAAGTTAATTCATTTTAAAAATAATTAGAAATTAATCTACGTATTTTTTTATTACAACATAATTTTGATAGAAATACTAAGTATTTTCTTATGTCGTACCTTTTTGTGTAACTACCTATATTTATTACAAGCCATACCCATCCCTATTTGTGATTTATGACATACCGCGAACTTGAACAGGCCAATCAGTTTGCAGTCCTTACCGCTCCCCGCGCCCGTACACTTCAGCGCTTTGACTCGTTTGTTAGTTTGAAGAAATTAAGATACTAGGCGTCCAATAGGCCGTGACATCGATGGCTGCAGGCGTCTTGTAGTGTCTTCTTTTAAGGTCCACGTTTCGCAGCCATGCGTAACAATAGGCCAGATGTAATATAAAAGCAGCTTGATTCGGAGCTTTATATTCAGTTTACGGTACCATAAAACTTTTCTTTTATTTAGGTAAATGTAATCAACATATTTTAAACGCTGATTATTACAAAAACAGCAAACTGAAATTGAAGAATCTTTTCAACAGGGAGATGAGGAATTATCCTCGAAACTTTAACAATTTTTCCAAGGCGAGTACGCACGACCGAACAGCCTACACTTGGCGTAAATGGGCAGTTTTGTGACCCCAATTATTTTGCCATATAAAGCTAAAATTTCTGTAGTAAAGATGGAACAGCACTCTACATCGTCAAAGTGAAACTCGAGATTCTTTTTTCTCTTTTTCGGTCGGTTTCTTTTTACACTATTCAGATAAATGTAATGACGTAAATCCATGTTTAAACAGCTAATTAGGGAAAAACCCAGTGACAGTAAAAAACCTACAAAACATAATCTGGACACCAGATAATTATTTTACAGTCGTGTTTTTTGTTACTTTTTAACCGAGTTTGTAAAAAGGAGTATATTCTTAATGCAATTGCATTTCTTTGTCTATGATGTTACGCGATTACTACATTTTACTGTTACGGCATTTGTGAAACGATTTTGATGATTCTCTTTTTGTTGGAAAGAGGGTACTTCAGTGTTGGTGTCATTTAAATTTGAAGAAAATATTCCACCTCTAATGGTAGCAACTTAGCCGCTCACGCGATACATGCAGCCGTAGACGCATACCACACCTAGAGGTGCCGGTGATGATTTTATACTGATTTATCGGATATCGAAGTTATAACAGGTAAAAGAACTAATACTAATTGCTATTTCGGTAACTACTCTAGCAAACCATAAATGCCTGGATCTGTCATTTAAAAAAATAAACAACTTCAAAAATACGTCACGACAATCGTATGTGTTATTGTTTGGGCTGGTGATTTCGGTGTTTATTTATTGAAAACATACCGTAAGTACCATTTTTTAAGTTTACCCTGAATATAAATGTTTATAAACTATACTTTAAGGAGTAATTTCATGGTAAACATTAGAACCACTCAAACGGAATATTATCATATTTACCCAAGTACACCAAAAATTTCATTAGTGCTTTTAAAGTGCAGGATTTGCGGTGTATTACTGCATTTTATTTGAAATGTTTTTATTGTAGTACGGAGGGTATTTATTTAGCAATGCAGAATAATAATTTTTATTTTTTAAAACTTGTATTTAAACTGAATCCTTTTCTAATTTGCGAAACCAAATAGCCGCCATTTTGCGGTAGGATGATCAGGTTTATTGGATTTCAACCACTTAGCGTTAACCGTTTTCAATAAAATTTTGCAAGTAATTCCACAAACTTTTGAAGTTGGTTAATTATTATTTTTTTATAAAAAAGGTATTAATAATTATAATTATAATCTCTACATTTATCATTAGCTGTAGGTTTAACGAACTTTTAAGTTTCTGTATAGGAGACCACGACTCAGAAACCGTAGTTTTGGATGCTCTGCGGCTAGATGAAGTAAGGATGTGCCAAAGGCTGCTGGCAGAAAATGGATGCGACAAGCTTTAGGGGAGACCCAAAGATTACAATTGACGGATAATGATAATGAGCTTCTGGTTAATGCAATTTAACGGAAAAACGGATTGTTCTGTGTGGTGGATACATAAAAAAGTAAAAACTTTATAAATAGAAAATTTTTTGGAATTTGGAATTATAAAATGTGTCGACGGCATATTGAAAAATATTATTTGTAGGTGCAAAATGGAATATTAATTTACGAATAAAATAACTATCTTGAAAGAAAAAACAATATAATTAAGACACTAGTGCAAGATCCCGCCCGACTGTAAATTCATAATCGTAAATTTTTTTATTATGATCTTCTTGTCCCTGCAAACTGTCTTGTCGACAAACAGCTGGGGGTTAAACATTTGGTCTAAGGCGTGTATGGTACATTGTCCACCGACATGTCCATCTCATTGTGTATCATTTTCATTTAGAAAAAGATCTTGGGGAACTTGTCTCAGTAATCTTTGAAATGTTTGATTAGACTGTTTTGCCATTAAGTTTCTTGCAAGTAGGTTAGGATGTCTTTGTAAGCGTTTGGAATAAGCAAGCAGCGAGTGGTTGATTGTTTGCAGTAGTTATTTGTATGACAATTACATGATAATTAAAACACAAAATATATCTACGAGTCGCTCGAGGAGCCGTCTGCGACATCACCTCACCTATATATGAATGAAAAGACGTAATATCATCGGTGAGATTAGCAGCAAACATTTTTATCATGCTGTTAGATCTGGAACGCAGTCTCAAGAGCAGCGACGCCATCTTTTTTTGCTTCACAGCGTAAGTCATCAACTCCCGCTTGATGTAACATCCAGCATACGCCACAGTGCTGTAGTAATCCCAACAACATCCTGAAACCGTCAAGCGAGTGTTTCTTTAGGGAAAACAGATTTACCATCAGACACATATAAATCGTATAGGTATATATTTATTGTTCTTTTTTATATTATTCCTTTGTTTATGAAATCTGTTTTAGTATGTTCTATGTCGTATGAAAGGGTTCGTCCGAAGTAATGCCGCCAAGCCGTAATGCTTATATTACTGCGTTCCGGTTTTGAAGGATGTTGGTGAAATTACAGACACGTGAGACTTGTCAACTTGTGTCTCAGGATTACGGACTGAATGGCAGTGCCCCTCAAAACCTTTGTTGTAAATACGATTGGTATTCTGATTTTATAGCATAGTGTATTAATATAAATTGCTATCCAAACGAGATAGAAAGAAGATATGCATAGTAATTTCCATGGTAATTTTATAGTAAGGCAACATCGATATGAAATGAAATATCTATTGATACAACAGCAAGTACATATACATTATCACCCTATCTCCCAAACTAAGCAAACATGTCAATATCTTGGGAGGCATTACCTTCCCAATTAATGGTCACAATTCATGTATGTATATAGAACTATTATGAGAGATGGTAGCGAATTCTATTAAATTCTGAGACGTAACTATAAATTTTATAATATTAGTAAACATGTTATTGTCGTTATTGTGTATGTGTGTGTGTGTGCGTGTGTGTGTGTGTGTGTGTGTGTGTGTGTGTGTGTATTTGTGTGTGCTTGTGTGTGTGTGTGTGTGTGTATGTATTTGTGTTCGTGTGTGTGTGTGTGTGTGTGTGTGGGTGTGTGTGTGGGTGTGTGTGTGCGGGCGTGAGTGCGTGCGGGCGTGCGTGCGTGCGTGCGTGCGTGCGCGCGTGCGTGCGCATTTATTCCATAGGTAAAATTTTTACATACAATTTTTTTTTAGGTTACTTTTTAAGCTACTGCTCATTCACTACGCTAACCTTCCTCACACAACAACAACAAGCAAGACACTTTAGGGATTGCTCTTTTCAAATAAATTTAAATGCTATGGAATATACTTTGAATCATAATTGTGTGAAATCTAGACTCTTCTTGTCTTTCCATACTTCTTTATCTAAAACACTCTTAAATTTTGAAATATGACTTTTTAATTAAAATACTTTTAACGTAAGTGTTACACTTAACTCAACGAAATTAAGGTACCATGAGTTTGGACTTAGTTCTAAGATAAATTCGTTCTTAATGAAATTATGTATATTTACGGGCCTACAAAATATTTGAATAAATGTACTGTTTTATAATAATTTGCTAACCAAGATACAAAGGCAAACTAGATCTATATTCAATGGATGGAATAAAGTCCCTATAGCTAAGTAAGTACCTAAAATCACGCGTATCTCCTTTGTGTGGCTAAGATAATTATTTATTGGGCAAAATCTGCTAGCCTTTGCGTCTAACAATTCGTTCCATTAATCCATTAATTACTTTAGATATCATTTTATACAAAGCAAGGGCACTAGGACTCCAGGGCTTAAAACATCATACTTAGGTATCTGTGTTTGGCATAATTTAGTTACAAATTTATACCATAGTAAAATGGGAGAAGTACTTACAGTTTGTAAATAAAAAACATCTTAGTCATATACTAACGATTTAAGGGATGATCAAGATATAAAAAGGAAACGTAGGGCGTTGTAGGTGAGATGCAATATGCTGGCTCGCAGGTTCGCGATATGCTACATCAGTAACAACAACTTCCCTGTCCCCATACAAGCCAATTGTATACCATCTCAAGTCCATCGAGTTTCTACAAAGAGTTTTTTTTAATAACTTCTTTTTTAAAAATCTATATTAGACGATTTACAAAATGCTATATTTTTTGGTTTCAGGTTAGAGTTCAAATTTTTTACCTAAAGGTCAGATATTAATATTAACATCATAGAGAAAAAGGTTCCCATAAGTCATATATGACTCGTTGGACAGGGAAGTTGTTAAAATTACTTTATTCAAAGTTTACAACCAATCATTTTACTCGAGCGGTCTGTTGGTTAACTATACGAAACGAGCTTACAACGCCCTACGCGTTTTTTTTAAATAAAATATATGTGCGCATTTGACCTCCATCTCACCTGATGGACAGTGACGATGAGGTCGACTTGGAGCATTCAGCCTTGAAAAAGTCCAAGTTATAACGTTCAGGGAACAAGTCTTCAGGCGGGGAATTCCAATCCATAGCCGTTCGCCACATAAATGTGAAAGCTTAACGCTTCGTACGAAACTTTGGAATATCCACAACATAGGGGTGGAATTCAAGCCTACGCCTAGTCCCTCGGGGATGGAAAAGGGAAGACGGAAATGAATCGTGTTATTCCATCGGACACTCTCCGTGATATATCCTGTGAAATACCGATAAGCAGGCAACTTTGCGACGGTGTTCAAGGCTCTGCAGCTTCGCCTCCACTAATTCCGAGTCACCTATAAGCCTCTTGGCACGGTAGTCAGTTGAATCCAAAGTGACCAGTTGATATAGAAGAGCTATCGCTAAGGAGGCAGCATTACTCCATGCACGATCGGACTTGTGCTTGGTATAGCTGAAGCAACTGTCCTGGTTTAATATAATAACGCTTTCAGGATGCCGTTGGGACTACCAAGATGGTACAGTGGATCAGGCGTGTTCGCCGACGCGCAAGTAGACGGTTTCCATGCGATAATGCGGATGAAAATAGTATTGCTAATGTCCCGTGTCAGAAATAGCCTAAAAAATGGTTGCTGGCAGATTTGATTGTCCAATTCTAAAGTACTGGGTTGGGCAAATCAAATATGTTTTATATTTATATGAAATAAATATTATGTTGTGTCGTTGTGTTCTGTATACTAACCTATTCCAAGTGAAAATGTTACTAACAAATTATATGGGTATATGCCTGAAATAAATAATTATATTCTATAGTAAATCCGTACAAAGTAACAGTATAAATACGGATGCACACATTCGCATAATAATGAAAAGCGCTTCGGGACGTCCAGTGTTATGCAACGCGAGCAGAGATGGGCAGTGAATAGAAAAGCCAATCAATCCGCCCGGGTCTTATATGGGTTTTTACCCAAATAACCGGATTTTAACCCATTTCTGCCCAAAAATTATGGGCGGAAATCCTGTGGCTTCTTACTACTGAGGATGCACATTATGATTCGATTTTTGATGAAGAATCTCGAATCTTGAATCGTCAAGTGCAAACGATCCATCGATTTTTTGTATCGATTTATTTCAATGGGAATAAATCCGGGTTATAAGATTGCAATCTTGGCAAATAGATGTAATTCCGCAAACTTTTCTAGTCGGGTTTTTTATGGAAAAAGTAATTCATAAAAAAATCACATTTTGCTCTACATAAATTACATTTGTGACGCTAGTGTATTGTAAGAATGTTAATTTTTTTAAACTTCTCTCTCAAAGACACTCTGGAGGACATTGTAACTTTGCAAACTGTCTTCATATTAAAAGTTTTACTGCTAGAAATATGATATTTCTCAAACATATTCGGAATTATAACTGCCTCCGTGGCCGAACGGTTACCATGCCGGACCGCCACGCAAAGGCCCCAGGTTCGATTCCCGGGCCGGGAGAAATATTTGTATGGCCTACATTTATTTCTCTTGTGAGTTTGGGTGTAATTTGTGGTTGTCTATGTGTGTGTCCATGGTACCCGCGACACAGGGTTTCCTAGTGCGGGGCTATGTTGAGTGTGTGCGTTAAAAAAAACGTTTGCATTAGTTCCAAAAAACAAACACGGAACGTTTGTCATTCATGGACCGGCCAATGCCTGCAAAGTAAATATAAAAATCCCTTACTGCTACATTTAAACTTTTAAATCTATATTAATGAACTATGTAAACAGATAAAAGAAAAACTCATACAACCAACTCTCAAGTGTTTGTAATTGCCTGAATTAAAAACATCTACTTTTTTTATATAACCAAGTGACGGGACGAATAAATCGTGGGCCTGGTGGTAAGCGACACACCTGTCCATAACAGTTGCAGTGTCACTCAGAGCTTCAAATCGCAAAGATCGGAGGGCACTGTCACAGCGCCCGTCACCCAGAGACATAAGTTGACAAGTCCCATGTGCTTGTAATTTCACCACTCTCCGTTCGACAAATTACTCAATGATCATAAATCTTTATTGATGACGAATATTTTGCAACGTGCAATCACGCGACGTTGGACTTCGTAGTACACGCTGTTTTAAAATGTTTTACCTATTTTATAGAATATTGGGTATAAACCACCGTAGTTTGTACCGCAACATAGACTGTCTAATCTTTTATAATTTCGACACCATTGCGTGTGCAAATCTGCAATAGCAAGGGAAGTTAGGGATGGCTGGACGAGTATGAATTATCATAAAGATCTGAAGACTGCTCCCGTCACCCTAAGACATAAGTTGACAAGTCCCATGCGCCCGTAATTTCACCAGCACCCGTCATACTACTGCTTGGTGGCAGAACTTCTGAACTGCTGGTCTCGACAAGGTGTTAGCTTATTAAGCAAGGTAATGGCTTTTTGCTGTACACTGCTATATCGAGGGAGTTTAAAAAATAAGATGAAAACATGGGGAGAGATCGACTCTCCGGTGTAAGAGGTTTGTCAGGAACGTAGCGTTGATTCATGTTCTCTACCTCCCCCAGTAGGTGACAGGCGTGATGGTATGTGTGTAAAAATATGAATACCTCTTTAAAGGCCGTGCTCTCACAACGTATTTACTTGCTATTATTAGCAATATCCCTTCCTCGAGAAATAATAACCTTTATGAATAAGTATTATGACTCAGCAAATAAGCATCAGAAGTACACACGATTAAAAACATAAGATACAAGATGACGCTGCAACAAAACACAACAGTATACGCATAAACTGTATATTAACGGTTTTTGTGGAGAATAAATGTAATTACAGCCATAACCAGGCTAAATAAAATAAACCATTCGGTATAGTACTACGGGTATGGTTAAAAACAGGGAGCATTGACATTTACAGAAACTATACCGTAAAAGTAAATCATTTAAACAGGAAATAAATTCGGAGAAAAGACGCGCTCACATGAAAACTTTCTACCTCGGACATACGTTTATGGCGCACTCACGAATACTAATTGAGACGAGTGGGGGTGAAGGCCGGTAATCACACTTGCGATGGAAGTTCCCGAAAATGGTTTGGTCATTACCATATTTGATCATAACAATGGTCATATTTTAGTGAAACAGTATCCTGTGGCGAGAAACGCCATCTAATTTCAAAAAGGTTAATTGATTCTGTCACTCGGGTCTTGGCGACATCGGGTCGGACGCTTGCAAATACACTTCGGGCCCGCTAGGTGGGGTTGACACTCTGTCTTCTTCTCGATCGTGGACTTTATTGCCAAAGGCATGTCCCCGAAAGGTGTTCGAGACTTTATGGAAGATTTCCTGCCGCCTAGTTCTGTTTTCGGCTTCCCTCAGGGCAGTTACTATAGGGAGGCTGTTCACTTAGTGATGATAGTGAGGATGGTCACTTAGTTACTCCATCGACAGGTGATCGACCACATTCTCTTTCCGTCCACCTTACTCGCCGCATCCAGTATGTCAAGGTTGTCAGGTTATTGGTTAGCAACACAGACCACATAAATACTAGTACCAAAATATATCAGAATTCTCTGGTAGCACATTGTGGAGACTTTAGTTGTGATACTGACACGCTATAAGTCAATAAATATCAAGATTCAAGAAGTTCTAACTACTATCTATCATAAGCCTATCGCCTCTTCGCCAACTTCGACAACACACCTACTTCGCGTGCGATTTCACTCCTCAGCGACTTGCTCACCCATTATCAGAATTTAGATATATATTTCTGGCGCGGGAGGCTTCTGTTCGTGAACTACCTTTTAAACACTGGTGTCCTGTAGAGTGGGTAGCATACTGTGTGCAGTGTGGTTCGTTTTAATTTATAATCTCATTTTTCGAGTTCTTAGGTTTTCGCGATTGTTACACATAGGAAATGAAACTATTTTTCGGATTTAAATCGCGTATATTTGTTTTTTCAAACAAACCTTGTTTGTCGGATCGGATTTAAATCGAGTATATTTGTTTTTTCAAACAAACCTTGTATACTAAAATAAATACTCGCGTAAAATACGCGATTTAAATCCGAAAAATAGTTTCATTTCCAATCTTATTTTTCTTAATTTTATTTTTTTTTTCTTTAATTTTTTTATTTAATTATTTTGACTTGTAAGCGTTTTAGTATTGTAAATACTGTAAGCTTTCAAGTTTTTTCAATAAATAAATAAATAACTAAGGAACATTATATTACGAAATTTGTCATGTAATACAAACGTATCCATTTCGCCGCGTGTACAAGCAATAAATTAATTATAATTGGTATATTTATTCCAATTAGAGATTATTGTATCACACTGTTATCGGCAGGAGGTTAACTCATCTAAGTGGGAAGCAGATGATACTTATTATTGCTGGAAAAAATAGATTTCGGAGAATGGAATACTCCCTAATCAACTTCCTGTGCGGTTTATACTTAAGAAATAGGACAATCGTTATCTTTCAGGAAGATTGTAGAATGGGTCTAGCCTGTAAACGGATAAATCTAGAAGTATGAACGTGCATCTGTATACCCTAAAAACTAATTCATATTAATAAAAATTAATTAATATAATTAATAATAGAGTCCGATGTGATTATATAGCGAAAAAAGAATAAATACGTTACGAGAACAATTTCGTTATTCAAACTAAGGCCTGTGTAAATGTGTTTTGATTATTTATATATCTTATTTCGTTTCGGAAATATAAAATCGAACAACGGTCAATCTGACATCCACAGCGAAGAAGAACGAACGAAATGTTCTCTGTCCTGAGAACAAGTAGTCTTGCACATAGACCTTTGTTCTACGGATGAGTCGATATGTCAAAAGTGACATTTTTATCACATGAAAGTTGTAAAAACTACACGAAACAATTTTTTTTACTATAAATTTAACTAAATTCATTTAACCAAAATTTTTGTGCCATGGACACATACATAGACAATTACAAATTACACTCAAACTCACGAGAGAAATAAGTGAAAATTAAATTTGACCAGGTCTGTCTGCAGTCCCAATTTTTTTTCCAATACAATGAAGTATCCTTATAGAAAACTGAGTCTATTAGCCATTGACTTACAAATAAATGGACGACGGGTCTAATACAAAAACCACGAAAAAAATGTCCCAAGTCAACCTATTTAAACGTAGTGACATGTAAAGGAATATGAAAAAGCTAAAACGTTGAATTTAAATTGTAATGTCATCGCAGTACTGTCTAATTTTGCTTGCTTCGCTGTCGACAAACGAAGACTAAAGCGTGAATGACGCTCTGTATACGATTTTAACGCCCTATAAGTTCGGACACTTTTTAGCGCGGACCCGACGTCCATATAATTGTAAGTCAATGCTATTAGCTTTAAAAAAAGTCAAAATTATGTTATGAAATTTGACCATCTTCTGCTGGCCCGATTTTTTTCGTCCAATACAATGAAATATCGAGTACATAACCAGAAATAGAGACGAAATGTCGTTTAATTTGTTTGAAAACTATTCCGCCAAATCATTACTGTGACAACTGCGCTCCGATTGGCCAACCCGAATTCAAAACAATAGACGGGTGTCGTTATATACTCGATGCAATGAAATGATCTCTTCATAACGTGAGTCGATCAGCACTAAAAAAGATTTTGATCAATTTTATTAAGTTTGATTAAAATATTGACTGTGCCACAATTGTTTTCGCAAAAAAACTTAATGGTTGTTAAGACAGTCTCCTTATACCTTGTATGCCCATTTAAATAAAAAACACTGTATATTATTAAAAATAACGATTTTAACAATATGTGGAATTACATCTACTTGCCAAGTTTAATGGAAATTGGTTAAACTGAGAGGGGGTTAAATACAATAAACCGGATTGATCCCCTAATTTACCACCCTTAGATATGAAATATTTTCTTCAAATTTGAATGGGAAAACTAGTGAGGTAGGTACCCCCTTTGCATCAAAACAGCATCATCGAAACCGGTTCACAAACATTAAAATCTAAGATGGCGTATGACTAAACGACTTAACCTGACCCGAAGGACGAAAAACTCTACAAAAAACATATTTTTTATTATAATAACAATTATAAAAAGGTTATTTTTTTAGTTTTTTCCTGTTTTTTACCTTAATATTTGTGAAGCTAAGCGGTTTAAAGACTTAAAACGTGACCAGTTATCGGCCTAAAGTCATATCTACTTTTTAAGACCTAACTATAAGTTTTTAAATGTCAAAAAACCTCCTCTTTTTGAAATGGGTTAAGAAGTAAATAACATTTGACAAACATCAGCTAAAGCATCACAGTGCATCTTGTCCGCGGAAATATTTCATGTATAATTCAAAAGAACACTTATTTAAAGGAACATCTGCTTTTTAAATCGATGGTCTCGCTTTTCAATGACTTGGTTTGGTTTCAAATAGTGCAGTTCAAATGATTGGAAAAATTGAGGGTACATGAAAAATGCAGAAACACTTTTACTGTTGAGTTTTTCAAATTGTGAGCCCGCGGTATAAATATGATGAAATTAAATTGTTTTTTTTAATGAACAAGTAACTTATGTAGTAATTTCTTGGTTAATAAGTGTGAGTAGTGGCGCAAAAGAGAAAATGACACGACTCAGCAAAATGGATGCTTCTCGCGGGAAATTGCAGAGGCAGTTGAAATGGCTGTGTTGAAGAAAAGCTAACAGCCTCAGCAATTGATGGTTTTCAGACATTACTTTGTATATAATGTAGAACTACCAGTAAAGTATATTCGTCGCTGTAGACACACAAATTTCAAATTAAATATGGCTATAATTTATTTTGAAAATTTCAAATTAATTATAGATATTTTTATGACATCAAGCTACGCCTTATGGTAAGCCACACGCCTGTCCATAACAGTTACAGTGCCTCTCAGAGCTTTAAATCGCAAACATCTGAGGGGCACTACCACTACGCCCGTCACCCTGAGACATTTCTTACTTGCATCAATAACCTCGCTTTGTTACATGTAAACAAAGTCTATATCTGGGTCAAATTGTAAAGCTTTCTGCTGAAATTAGTTTTCACACGACGCCATATTACTTGATGATAGCTGCACAGTGTACATACTTCCCCAATAGAAGCCGCAATTCATGAGTCTCATATCCCTAGAAGGGTATTTTACCCCGTATATATGTCGTAGCTTCAACTATAAGCTGGTATTTATGAGGATTAGTAAGCTCGGAGTCCCAAGGTTTGTTTTTGGTTATTTTTCAACCTTTAGCAAGAAAAGAGGGATGCTATAAGCTTGTTTTGCAAGTTACATCAAAAACCGAGCTAATATTATATGCGAAAGTAACTGTAAAATAGCAGCAAGTAGCGCCTTGTGAAAGAGTTCGTTCGAGTTCGAGTCCAGGGTAGCACAGCCACCTCACCTATTTCTGCCGCCAAGCAGTAATGTCAGCATTACTGTGTACTGGTTTGTAAGGGTGCTGGTGAAATTGCAGGCACATGGTACTTGTCAACTTAAGTCTCAGGGTGACGGGCGCAGTGGCACTGCAACTGTTATCGACAGGCGTGTCGCTTACTATCAGGTGCACGACTTGTTAGTTACGGCACTAGGTATCAAAAAAAGCCTCTCTCAATGCAAAGAGGTGGCAAATTACATATGTAAGTTGGGGGCACGGCAATCTTACTGCCAAATTAAGCAAACCTGACCCTCTTCTCATGATTTTAATTGACCCTTTCATTCGTCCTATAACAATGTAACATTGATCTCTTATTTTATCGTTATTTCCTCGAAGCACCTTTCCTGAAAGCGTAAAATGATTGGTTGCTAAGTAACTTTGAAACCGAATCTTGTCCTGTCCTATCCAAAAATACATCAAATGGGAATCTATTACTGTCAAGGTAGCAGCCAGAACTTTTCCTGAGTGATGGCCTCCTTTATGAAGATATACAATGGAGTTATTGACCTTATACAGGGCAAAAAAATATATAAACTCAGGACACGTTTAGGTTCCATTTCATCTAGGAACAAACAACACGTGTGCGATAGTCAATTTGAGAAGTAAAGTTAAGACATCAACTAATAATTATAACTTTTTTATAAAAAAAGACCTCAAAACTTTGTAGAATTACATCTACTTACTAAGTTTTATTGAAATCGGTTACCGGAAAGAGCGCAAAACCAGGTTCATTCCCTAATTTGCCACCCTTAGAGGTGGAATATTTTATTCAAATTTAAATGGGACCAATACTGAGGTACCCTTTTTTATATGAAACGCCGCATTTATTACGCTAGTACATACATATCGTTGGTTACACATGTAATAGTTCTATGTCCATAGTACAAATTCTTAGGCCACCTAGATGGTCAGCCCAAATTTTTCAACTCATATTAACAAAAAACTGACTATTAGAATATGACTTATCAAAAAATGGAATTAGTCTTCGCACCCGTCATGGAAGATTGGCATAAGTGGATTTACGTCAAAAACGTTTATTGCTCCATTAGATACAAAAAAATTACAACCCACATCCTCTCCAATTCCCGTAATTCTATCGACTAATATAGTATACAAAGTTACAAGAATTGGAGAGTATGTAGATTATATTTTTCTGTATCTAATAGAGCAATAAACATATTTAACGTAACTCCACTTATGTATTCTTCCAAGAGGGGCTTTTTTTTTACAATTTCATTCGGGTATTTCAGTAAGGCGTCAACGGTTGCATCTTAATGTATGGTGGAAGGTTCAAGTTCCTAATAGCGGTATAATTTCTAAGTTGAGACCAGGAAAATATTATAGTTGTAACCATGAAATATCCGCTCACGCGATACATGCAGCCGTAGACGCATACCACACCTAGAGGTGCCGGTGATGATTTTATACTGATTTATCGGATATCGAAGTTATAACAGGTAAAAGAACTAATATTAATTCCTATTTCGGTAACTACTCTAGCAAAATTTGCGAAACCAAATATCAGCCATTTTGCGGTAGGAGGAGCGCATCGCGTGAGCGGTTATATATAGTAGGGCAAAAACGATTCTACACGGCTTATAATCACGCCGTAATTAGCATCACGATCTTAGGTACTGATGCCACTAAAGCCAGACGAGGGTGTGTCGAAAGCGTGCAAGACTTTGTAGTCAGATAAGACAAACACACATATTTAATCTTATCTAAATTTTGTATCGCAATAGATGATATGAACAACAATGTCTAGTACTTATTAATGGTATCTAGGTAAGATGGAATCCTCTATCTACCTAATCGTAATAATCGGTGCGAGCCCACTAATAAACAAATGAGAAATGAATAAAAAATATAAGCCGTTATTGTTACCATTATGACCATTACCCAAGATAACACTATGACTCTACACAGCGGTGATAAGACCCATGATCAGTTGCGGCGCGATAGTACGGTGGCCACGAACCAAGCTGACAATCGCAACCGACAAGCTGAACAAATTCCAAAAAAACGCTTGAATGGCGACGACCGGCTGCATGAGGACAACTCCAACTGCGGCCCTCGAAGCGATGCTGGACCTTCGACCCCTCCCACTGTTCCTCAGACAGGAAGCGGCGTCAACAGCAGTGCGTCTAAACAGAGCCGGCCTTTGGAAGCACATGAGGACCCCACATACAGAAATCCTTTATAAGACTGTCAATGAGGAACCGCTACTGGAGGCGGTTGTAGATAGGATCCCAAAACAATTCATCTTTGACAAAAAATACAAGATACAATTGTTTGAAGATCCCAACGAAGGACTGAACCCCAGAGAGGTCCGAGTCTTCACTGATGGATCTAAAACAAATCCAGGAACAGGTACTGGGGTATTCTCAGAAGACCTCAATATCAGGATATCAGCACCGCTTGGTGTCCACAACACAGTATTCCAGGCTGAATGCATGGGCATCAAGTTGGCGGCAGAAACAATCATAGCGAGAAGAGTAAAGAACTACTCCATTCGAATACTCTCCGTCAGTATGTCAGTACTTCAAGTACTGAACAGCTATGACAAACTCAGGGCTCATTTACGAATGCCATCAAGCACTCATGGAGGTATGTATACAAAACCACGTAAGTCTACAGTGGATTAAAGGACACAGTGACTCACGTGGCAATGACGCAGCAGATGAACTAGCCAGAAAAGGGTCGGAGATGGACGTTGTAGGACCAGAACCGATAGTGTCCCTCCCCTACCAATGGTCCAGAACAACTATAATAATAATAATAATAATCATCTTTATTATCTCTTTACAAAGGCGTTCCATTAATACTATATTCTTATGGCTAATCTGCTAAGGAGAATATACATATACAAATGTCTGAAATACCTTTGTAAGAGGCTGGAGTCCATACTAGGTATGGACCTGTGTCACGGATCTCCAGGCTCTCACCTCCGGACATGATTGAGCTTAACAGAATAAATCAAGATTGCAGCAAATCTAATTATAAAACACAAATTTAAAATATTGGATGAACTTAGTGTATAACTCTTAATGATTAAAGTAGAAATTAAACCGAGAAAAACAATAAAAATAAAGTAAAATAGTAATTTATAATGAATGTGTGAGTACGGATGGTGTGAATATGTTAGAATGTGAGTACGTGTAAGTAATTGTGTGTATGTATGTGTGTGTTTGTGTGTGTGTTTGTGTTGTCTTTTTTATTGTATATAAGTATATGTGTTTACACCTGTGATTAAATGACCCTGTACCACAAAAATATTTTGTACCACATTGCAGCAAATTTAAAAATATTATTATCTCAGTGACACACGTCATTACATGTCACTATGCTTGAATAGAAAGGAGGTCTTCCGTACTATACACAAAGGTATAAAATCTTCACATAATAATACATGGACCACCACTGTTTGTAGACAGGCGAGGGAAGCACTCCCAGCGCTCAATGTCAGTCTATCTCGAATATTAATTAAACTTAAAAGGCAAGAGCTTCGCACTCTAACTGCCGCCCTAACGGGTCATGGTCCATACAATAAACACCTTTTCAATTTAGGTATCACAGACAGCCCTCTATGCAGAGCGTGTATGGAGGGCGCACATCCTACTCCAGTGCTCCGGCGTGGCCAACTACATGGCGAAGTACCTTGGAGTGCCAAGGTCGCTCCCCGAAGTCTTCAGCAAACCAAGGAGGCTGCTGAGATTCCTGGGGGAGCCCTGCATCCACCACAAGCAATATAGGCGCCTTGTCGCCGAGTTGCGGATACCAGCCCGTTGCACCAAGTACCAAGTATTACCATTATGATGTTTAAATGTATATCTGGTTAGATATACGCGCCTATAGTAATATATTCGACGGCTGTGGCAAGGTGATCGGAATGGCATATATTATTATAATTATTAATACAAAGATCGAACACTCAGAAAAAATTCCTTCGATCCGGCCGGATTCGAACCGACGTCTTCTAGCAAACCGTGCCAGACACTGTACCAACTAAGCCACGGAACGAACCTGTGGACTTCATGAAAAAAAATCTTCTATGTGCTTGTTATCGGATCTCTGTATCCGGTTTTTAACGACTTTTTAGCCGTAGTGCCGTCTATGAGAAATGTGTGAAAGTATTTCGTCATACACATTTCATGAATGCATATATTTTTTTCATTTCTGTTTATTTTCTAAACATTCCGAAATATAGATATTCTCTGTAGATATAGGAAAGTTGTCTCTTGTTTTTTAACCGATAGAAACACAACGACAATATAATTTTTTGAGACGATAATATGTAGCAAACACTTAATAGGAATTAATAATTTGTCGCCAATGTACTCAAATTTCAATAAATAATACGCATTATAGCAGTAGTGGCAAGAGTTTGTCCAGGGCAGTACTGCAACCTTACCTATTTCTGCCGCCAAGCAATAATTTGAATTTCGCATTACTGTGTTCCGGTTTGGAAGGGTAAGGATACTGATGAAATTATAAGCACATCAGATTTGGCGGGCGCATTGGCAGTGCCCCAAGATTTCTGCTATTTAAGGCTCTGAGTGGCACTGCAACTGTTATAGATAGGCGCTTACCACCAGGCGCAGGTTTATTCCGTCACTTGGCATTATATAAAAAAAATACTTTTCGATGTTAGTATTTAACATGTATTTTTAACAAAGACATAGAAAATAATATAATGATGACACAATTGAAACCCGACGTAAAACAATATCTTAACGACAATAGACTATTACAATAGTATTAAATGACATATGAACATTGACTTACAATTATATGGACGTCGGGTCCGCGCTAAAAAGTATCCGAAGTTATAGAGCGTTAAAATCGTATACAGAGCGTCATTCACGCTTTAGTCTTCATTTGTTCGACTGACAGCGAAGCAAGCAAAATTAGACAGTACTGCGATGACATTACAATTTAAATTCAACGTTTTAGCTTTTTCATATTCCTTTACATGTCACTACGTTGAAATAGGTTGACTTGGGACATTTTTTTCGTGGTTTGTGTATTAGACCCGTCGTTCATTTATTTGTAAGTCAATGCATATGAATTACTATTTTTTTGATATGAATTTGAATATTTCTATATTAGTAATCTAACAAATGTTACAAATGAAGAAGTGTATTGAACCTAACTAAAAGTATTTATTAGATAACGAATTTTACAGAGTAGGGGAATTTTGACAGTAGTTTGCATTTTTTTGTTTTTATTTTTCCGAATTTTACCACATATGTAATTGGCGTAGTTTTCATCGGAGGTATCGATATGTAAATTGAGTCTTAAAGAAACCTAACGAATGCCTTACAACCACTACACTCAGAAAATAATATACTTAACATTCTATATACACGAACAACAGACTGAGCCTTAACAACAGTATGTACAGACAACAAGTGCACTATTATTTGTATTTACCTAAACTTGAAGTAATATACATAGTGTGGTTAACACCTCTCTCTAAAAAGCAAGAAATCAAAACAAATTACTTTTAATTATATTACAAAACTGTCCTGCAAAATATACAACCACAGTAAAGTAATTACTAATTACGCTTTAGAACTAAAATACAATATTTCCGCCAGTTCAGAGGGAGGTACAATCTACTCTATATGAATAATAATTCAGAATCTATATAGCAAAATAATCCTACTAAAAATACAACTATGTATAATCGATAATAGACAACTGTACGTTCATTACGGTGAGGCAATGACCTGACGCCCTTAAACACAGTTTGTCTCTGGCGGGATCAATCAAAAACAATATGGGTTGCTACTCAAGAGTACGTGTACGCGGTGCACGTGGCCATACCCAGCCAATCTCTATTGGGGCGATGCAATTTGTGCAACATTGTAACGTCCCTTCCTACCCGTATGACTAATTATTCAACTTGGTAGGTAATAGCCTCGGAACACGTCATAAAACGTTTTAAATTTCTATCAGTACTTAATAATAATATGGTATTAAGTAATAATTAATACCTTAGTTTAAAGTTAAACTATAATTGCAAAAGTTTACAAAAAGCGAGTATTTTTTTGTGCTTTTAAGGCTAATGCGTACATTTGTAGAGCTTAAATGTTACATAGTGTACCGTTGATTTACTAAGGTCACATGTAATAAGGTTACATCTGAAAAATCACAAGTTTTCGGCAGAGAAATTTAAAGATTCTACGAACGAAATTAGTCTATTAATTTTTATGCATAGGGGAGTTATACAATTTCACATTATTCAATTTGTTTAGTGAGTTTGTATGACTTTCATGTGATAGCACTTTATGGCATGGCGCCCTCTATGGAAAAATGAAGGTATGTTTGATGTGTTAACTCAAGCATTAGTAGCAGTAGAGTGGCCGTAAGTGAGAAAATGGAGCATTTCTACCGCCAAGCAGTAATGCTCGTATTACTGCGTTCCGGCTTTGAAGGGTAAGGGTGCTGGTGAAATTACAGGCACATGGGACTTGTCAACTTAATTTATGTCTCAACGCGACGAGTGACGGGCGCAGTGGCAGTTCTCAGTCGGCAGGTCACAGATCTGTATCAGCTACAGCGTGTACTATTGCAGCATGTGCAACGGGACTTGAACCAATGACCAAAAATATTACTACAATGTAACTCATACTTTTACAATTACACAAACTGATATCACATTCCAAGACCTTAAAAACAAATTGTAGTGCCTCACAATCACAGCCTAAGAAATTAACTGCAGTTTGTTTCCCAGATTGGTTCTAACTGGAATCGTACCAAGAACCGAGGCCAACCTTCTATGTAAACATATTACTATATAAGATGAGGTTGTAAAAAGCATATAATAACCACGACATTGTAATTTTTCCTATAATTAAGCCAAAAGGCCTTGATCAATTAAATCTTATTCAACAAATGCCTAGGAATTCCCTCCGTGCTCTTGAGCCTAGATTTCTAGGAACAGTACTTGTTGTTTGTTCTAGACAGGCTGGCTGGAAACTTTATCTCAGTCTGGAATCGTACCTGGAAACATTTTGCTTGATTGGATAAATATGTCACTTGGATTTTTAAACGTCTGCCTCATCTAATCATGAAATTATACTTAATTGAGAGTATTTTCCTTCATCCTTAAGGAAAATAATGCTTAAAACCAGTATGTTGAAGGTTCTTGCAATTGTTATAAAAGCTTTTATATTGTATTTATTGAGATTTGTTATTAAATAACTCCACTAGGTTCGTTATCATAATAAGAATAATAATTATTAATATGAATTAGTTTTTAGGTTATACAGATGCACGTTCATACTTCTAAATTTATCCGTTTATAGTCTAGACCCATTCTATAATCTTCCTGAAAGATAACGATTGTCCTAACGATTGTTCTTAAGTACCTGTAAATCACGCAGGACGTTAATTTATAATAGTAATAATAATAACGCACACACTCAACATAGCCCCGCACTACGAAACCCTGTATCGCGGGTGCTATGAACACACACATGGACAACCACAAATTACACCCAAACTCACGAGGGAAATAAATGTAGGCCATACATTTGAGCCACGGATCCACTGCACCTGAGTCGACAAATTTTTTTCTGTATGTTCCATCTTTGTAATTTTGACAAATATAGAATAGTTATTTTTGATACAAGTGCGGAAAGCTAGTCATTATCCACGAGTCTCGAGGCTTCACCGAGACAAGTGAAAATGACAAATCCGCACGTGTACCAGACGACGTTTTTTAATACATTTGCGAAAAAACTACATTGAAAGTAAAATAAAACAGTATTAAAAAAACCATTTTATTTCTTTGACTGATTAAAATTCAGAGTACAATGGCAACTGTTGCCAGTATTTAGCCACATTAAAATTATTATTTTAGTGGCGCGGCGAGCAGCGATCTCGCGTAACACTCACCTCCGGTCGTTGTTAATACTCAATCAGCCATCTTTATGGAAAATATTTTGGTATTGGTAAATATAGCCTGTTGTTTTATAAAACACCTATGCAATTTTAACAAATAAGATGTTTGTAAGTAAATATAAGTTTTCATGACGAATGACTTACGTCACAAAGCACATAAATGAATATACAACCTCTTTAGGTCTATGTTTAAGACTTGAAACAACAGTAAATTAAACAAAAATGGAAAAGTAAAAAGCATTAGTGCGAAAAATCCAACTTTCGGTACGAAAAAGACCACGTTTTGGGCAACTGTATTAAAAAAACATTTTGTCGATGATTGTTCATAACAAAACTTTTATATTGTTAGATTTCTCACAGATGGCGCTGCGGCAAGAAAGTCGTTAAAAACCAAAAATAAAGATCTGCAAACAAGCATAGACACAAATTTGGTTTGCTTAGTTGGCCTTGCCTCTGGCACAGTTTGCTGTAAGAAGTTCGTTGGTTCGAATTCAGCCAGATCGAAGAAATTTTTCTTACTGTCGGCCGTTTCCTCATTATATATATTAATTATTGATAATTATAACAATCTATTTGGAGTTATTTCACAACTGTAACATGGTGGTCAAACATCGTGGCATTCAACAAACTTAATAACCTTGTCAAATACCAGCCTGAATAACATTTTTTTATTATTATTATGAAACGGCGGAACAGAAAAGTCGTGTGCCGAGCAGAGCATTAAGTCACCCTGAGACATAAGTAGACAAATCCTATGTGCTTCTAATTTCACCAACACCCTTACCCGTCCAAACGGGAACGCAGTAATGCTCACGTTACGGCTTGACGGCAGAAATAGGTAAGATAGCAGTACTTCCCTAGACGAACTCTTTCACAATGAGCTCTACTAAAATGTAGTAGTAGGGTATTTTTTGTTAATATCTCGGGATAGTCGAAGCTAAGAAACATCGGAAAGACCTCGATCTGGCGCACGAGATCGCAGACATATGGGGTGTGGCCTCCACTGAAGTAATTGCAATTGATTTGTCGGCAAACAAATTTCATTCCAGCCAGTCTCGTTAACAACACAGAGAACGGGCACGGGACCCGATCTGCGCCCGACCTGCACCCGCTGTCACTGTGTGTTCACGCTTTATCGCTAGCAACCGCGTAAAATGTTCCTATACAAAATGTTGTTTGTTCTTGTAACCGCTAGGGGTGCTGTACCGCCGCACCCGCTGTCACATTTTAAGGTACAAGAAAACAAGACTAATATGAGCCCACATAGAAGGTAGCTTCTGTACACTGTTGAGGAGTTCCTCTCATCTGCCTGCCATTTCCGCCATCAGGTCACCGTAACATTCTACTTTCATTGGAATTACATCCATGTGCCAAGTTTCATTAATATCGTAGGAAATGAATCTATTTTTCACAGCATGGGACCTGTAAAGGGCTCGAAACGTTGGTTTGTTTGAAAAAAACAAATATACGCGATTAAAATAAGGAAAAATAGTTTCATTTCCTATGTGTAACAATCGCGAAAACCTAAGAACTCGATATTCATTAATATCGATTAACGGAAAGTGGGTGAAATTCAAACTATATTTTGTATAGGAACATTTTACGCGGTCGATAGCGATAAAGCGTGCAACACACTGAAAGCGGGTGCAGGTCGGGCGCATGTCGGGTCGGGAGCGCGGTGGGTGTGATTCCGTGTGTTTGTATGGACGACAACACACCACACGTATCACCACACGTAATCTCATGGTAAATCACAGTTCACAAATTTTGGAGTAACAAAAAAGACAGTCGAATTGAGAACCTACTCCTTTCTTGAAGTATGTTAAAAATAGATTAGTAATAAGTAAAGTTACACCACTTATTTGGTCTGCAACAAGGTAATCCTTAATACCTTGTAATATGAGTACCAGAGCAACGATACGAACTCCAGTACAGTACTCAGAACACCCAGACTACAAACGATTTTGTAAATAGGTTTGTCAAAATCATCGTACCGAGATCTCCTTACCGTCTATGGCCAGAGTGGTGTGTTTAAGGCCTTAAAAATCACCAGTGACGAGCAGTGGAATTTGTATGCGTAGAAAAAGTTTATATTGTGGATACCATAAGAGCATTATATACTACGTTTATAGTTCATGTACTATGTTTTAAGTATATACTTCCACGGATAATTTGCCAACCGTAAATTAAATTTGAACGTGCAATGTAAAAGTATTTTAAATGTTAATACTGACTCACTTAATTGGTTCTACCGGGAATGTAATCCATGAACGGGAACCCCTCTTGCACCTGCAGTCTTACGTACCACGTTTTTTTTTTATTTTTTTTGATATCCTGCGCTGATCTAAAGTTTTGTCGTAACATGTGTTTTTAATTGCCATTTTAAGTGTTCACTTCTTGTGGTTAATTGCTTACATATTACAATTCTACAAGAATGACATTAAATTTACGTAAGTGGTATTACAAAAATAGTTTATAGAGCATTTTTAGTGATATTTAGCTGGGGTATGTAATAATTGCAATGACACTGCCAGGGCTTCAAATCTCAAAGACCTTAGGAACACTACCACTACGCCCTTTATTCTATTATAGATTCCATTATAGATATTATCAGCACCCTTGCCCTATAAAACCGGAACGAAGTAATTCTCACATTACTTCTTGGCGGCAGAAGTTGGACAGGCAAATTATACATAGGAATATGTAAATAAAAATAATCATAACTTTACTATAAAAAAAACCAATTTCGAAAGTTTGTGGAATCACATCTAGTTACCAAGTTTTATTGACATTGGTTAGGGGAAAGTGGGTGAAATTCAATAAATCATATTCATCTAGTAATTTGCCATCCCTAGAAGTGAAATATTGTCTTCAAATTGAAATAGAACCAGTACTGAGGTACCCTCTTTCCAACAAAAGAAGAATCACAATAAAATCTATAAATTTTTAAAGTCGCCTAAAAATTTTAACGCAATACGTGTAAAGTCGAAGTCAAAGAATCATTCATTCCATAGGTAAAATAAATTGACACTTGAGAACGTCACTTTTAAGCTACTGCTTGTTCATGCTGACTTCCCTGAGAAGAACGAGAAAAAAACTCTAGGGATTGCTCTTTTCAAATAAACTTAATTGGTTTAGAATATACTTTTAAAAGAGGTCCTTGCAAAAGAAGTCCGCTATCTAACCAGGATGCTGCGAGATGCCACTGAAATTAAAAACAATTTCAACAGGGAAGATGGTTTCTCAGTACCACCAGTTTGACAATCCCAAACAGACATAAGACTGCAGTACTAATTAATATGTTTTAGTTTATTCTAATTTATATTATTAATTAATAATAAATTGAACTTAATAAAAATTCATTCAATAAAATAATTTGTAAAACTTAATGTAGCGTAATTTGGAACGTTTTCTTTGTAAAATTAAAAATAAGGTATTTAATTAATAACTATTGTAACTATAGTGAAAAAATAAGGTGGTTTGCATCAATATTAGACATAACTGGTTGAAGACTGTACCACCTCAGTCAACCGTGACCATGGGACCTGTAAAGGGTCCGAAACGTCGGTTTGTTTGAAAAAACAAATATACGCGATTTAAATCCGGAAAAATAGTTTCATTTCTTATGTGTAACAATCGCGAAAACCTAAGAACTCGATATGTATAGAGCTTTCTATATAACGTACCTTTGTATAATAACGTCACATGTTAAAAAAGGTTACAAATTGGTTTTTTCACTTCAAAAGGGAAATCAAATGAAATTATAATTATTAATACAAAGATGAAGAAAGAAGAACACTTAGAAACAATTCCTTAAATCAGGCCGGATTCAAACCGATGTCCTCTAGCAAACCGTGCCATATGCTATACCGAGTAAGCCACGCAACGAACCAGCGGACCTCACGATTTTTTCTATACGCTTGTTCTTGTATCTTTGTATTTGTTTTTGAACGACTTTTTAGCCGTACGCCATCTACGAGAAATCTATGAAAGTATTTCGTCACCCACTTAGATATCTTTACAGCTACCAGCTAGAGATGTCGCTATTCACTGTATTTAATTTTTTATTCAATTGATTTTCAATTATTTTTTGTGTGAAATTACTCTATGTTGAGTGTGTGTGTTATGTTGAGTGTGTGTGTCATCTATGGTGTAATTGCATGCACATGCGACTTATCAACTTATGTCTCTGGGTGACGGGCGCAGTGGCAGTGCCCCTAAAAATCTTTGGTTTTAAAGCTCTGAGTAGCGCTGCAACTATTATAGATAGGCGTGTCGTTTACCACCACACACACGACTTGCTCGTACCGGCACTTGATATCATAAAAAAAATAATCATTTTGCCATAAAGATATGCCCTAGGCGTAATATATTTATATTTATAAATGTTGTCTTCCATAAATGTAAGCAAATATAATTAGGTATGACTTTGCTTTTAATGTCTACCAATAAAACGATGTAAAAAAACTAGTTTCTGTGAAGTTTGAAATGCGGAGACAGGTCAAGATGAAAACTGCTGGATACCACTGTACTCTCGATTAAGAAGCCGCGTTACACACTACACGATTTTTCGACTGCGAGAAATGAAGTTTTCATGTAAATAATGTGCCCATTTCGAAATACAAATTGTGCTATAGAGTTACAAAATAAGTTGATAGATAGGTAAAATTGGTGATTTCTTGATTCATTCTTACAAATATCGAATCCGGGACTTCGTACGTAACGTGCATATGCGGTACTTTGTTAATCAATGCTTACTTTGTCTAAATAAATACTAATTCGTTTGACAGACATGCTGACATAGCACTTCCTTCTGAATTTTATCAGACAAGGGTTGGGATAAGCGTTTGCGCATTGATGCTTATAATTTTACAGACAATATTAAATCAGGATTTAAAACGTATACACTTCGAGAACTGTCGTCGTCAAATGGGGAAATGGTTAATTCTCAATTGAGAAGTCAATCGTTCGAATCTATTTTAAATATTTATATTTTAGACTTTTTTTTTATAAGATTAAACACGCACACGCACTCTTAAATACTACCTATTAACTCTCGCCTTGAAAAGGTCCAAATAATACCGATATATATAATAGATCTATCGTGATCGAGACAACCTGCGGGAGCCAAATAACGGTTCTGCCAATGAGTTACAACTGTCATGTCCACAAAGGCTATTTAAGTCAAAACTTTTATATCGTACGATGTCAACGCAATCGGATTTTACACCGATAACGCGACACGTGGTTTTCACAAATAGTAATTTGCTGCTTAAGTGCCACACGTTTCTATTATTTTCAACCTTATGTTGCAATGTCGTAAAGTTGAGATAAAAAGTGATTAGAGTGAAAATTAATGTGGATAATATTTAAAACTAGTCGCTACTTGACAATTTGGGTTCTTAGAAATGTCTCATTATTTTTAGTGTTCTGTTGTGAATTGTTTTTTAAAAGAAATGCTTAAATGGCAGTTTACTAAAGTCGCTTCTGATAAAGTTGCTTAATAGACGTAATTATGATTTCTTTTTCTGAAAACAGGGATCAAAATACGATTGGAATTTTAATTAGAGATAATAATACGTTTAGTGTGTTGTTACGTTTTGATAAAATAGAAATAGAGCAGTTTTAAAGCCCCCACATACGAGACGATTTGCCTTCACGATGCGTCGTTTCGGACTTATCGAAACGACGAATCGATAGTGTATGTTTAGTAGTAGAACTCCTTGTGCAAGAGTCCGTCCAGGGAAGTACTGCTACCTTACCTATTTCTACCGCCAAGTAGTGAGCATTACTATGCGTTTCGATTTTGCGACTACCAAATTATGTAACAGGGTAACGGGCGCAGTGGCAGTTCCCCTCAGATATTTGTGATTTAAAGCTCTTAGTTACACTGCAACTGTTACAGACAGGCATGTCGCTTATCACCAGGCGTATGACTTGTTCCTCACTTGATATCATAAAAAAATAATATTTTTCGTTAGCGATTAACTTGAACGCCACAGGAGTAGCGACAGACCGATACGATTATCGTTACAATTGATCGCCACGCGGAATCGTCTATATATGGCAGCCTTTAATGTATCTACGTAATGTAAATGTAAGTGAAGTGTTGTTTAGCAGATTGGATGTCAAAAATATTTAGGTGCTTTTTTTTACTGATTTTTTTTTCAGTGGTTTCATTCAGAACGGAAACAAACTATTAAACTATTCATTAAACGTGGCAATATTATTTTTCAAAGTAACATTAGCCGTCAGTTTCTTATCTCTAATAAAAAATACGTTATGTTGTCGCTTTTCGTGGCTATCACGATTTATCGACCGATCAAAGTGTTTAAAAGAAATTAGATTAATTTTGTGATGATCTCTGTGTGTTTGCAATAAGAGAGTTTGATGAGAACCTTGCGTCGATTTCCGGTAGAACCAATTGCAAAACCGAAGTTATCTCAATTGATTCTGGTCTTCGTGTTAATGTCAATGAAGTTAATATCGTTCCTCTGCGACTCATTGTACTGCGAATTCCCTAGTTACAGACCATGCAATTGCAATGCAATTGGTGTCTAATAGGTTATTCTTAACGAATATAATTAGTTATATGTTTGTTGTTATATGGGCGACAATGTCTATTTTATGTCTTTGGAGAGAATACAATTTCAAATCCTGCTATAAAAACTTAACTGAAACTAAACATTATTAATACAAAGAAAAATTCCGAAAAATTCAGCCGAACTCGAACCAGAGCGACCTGACGCTCTCCCAACTGAGTCACGGAACGAATCAGCAAACCTTACGGCTTTCTCTAAGTGCTTTTTGCAGATCTTTGTTTGTAGATTTTACCGACTTTTGCGCCGTAACGCCACCTGTGAGAAACCTGAAAGTTTTTCATCACTCAGCCTACCTGGCTGCTCAGCTAAACATTTTTAAACAGCAAATTTGAACGATTTAAAAACTGACATTAAGAATAATTTTAAACAAAGAATTGTGCTTTATATTCGTAAACACATTATTTGTTCAAGCCTCCACATAAATTTAAATATCACACATTATTGAACACTTTTTTTAAATTTTACTAATAAAAATCAGTATACGAAATGAAACTGTTTTTCTGGATTTAAATCGCGTATATTTGTTTTTGCAAACAAACCAACGTTCCGGGCCCTTTACATGCCTTTGGTCACAGTTAAAAAATCAGTATACTTCGTCTACAATCTCAATTCGCATTGTGTAATTCCTTTGTATATGTCAAATTAGTCATTTTTTATCACTATCTTATATTTACTCCGCGTAAAGATTACGAATTTTTATGTACGGAACCCTAAAATGTATAGTTTTAAAGTCGTTCTTGGCAAACTTTTTTTTAAATTACAGGAAGTAGCAACGGGCCGACGGCGCCAAATGACAAATGACTAACTGGTGAATATTAGAAATGGCTCTTGCTGGTATAACTTCATTCAATGAAACATTAGTTGCATGACGACATCATGACGTCAAAAAATTCTCTGAAAATCAAACTTTATCTTCTATATGAACGATAAGGAAATAATGAAACTTATTTCAAACTAGTTGGTGCCCGTGACTTCGCCTGTATAGAACAAGTACTAGGCTATTGTACATAATATACTATTTTTTTGTTTGTTTATTTCTTACAAAAGGCATAAATTCATATTGAAATTCTTGCTTGAGAAATTATTTTTCCTTACAAACTTTCATCCCCTATTTTACCCCGTTTAATTTTATGACAAAAAGTAGCCTATGTCTTTCTCCTAGGTGCCATCTACCTCTATACCAAAATGTATCAAAATTGGTGTAACTTTATAGGCGTGAAAACATTACAGACAGAATTATTTGCGCATGTTTAATATTACTTTAGATTTGTACTCATGAGGCCAGCAAAGTTTTCTAGATATTTCCACAAGAACAGATAGTAAGAAGTATTTGGAGACTAAAGCTTTACTAACAGTACAGCTCCTTGTGAAACAGTTCGTCCAGAGAAGTAATGCCACCTTACCTATTTCTGCCGCCAAGCGGTAATGTGATCCCTACTGTGTTCCGTTATACTGCGTTCCAGTTTTGAAGGGGTAAGGGAGCTAGTGAAATTACAAGCACGTGCGACTTATCAACTTAAGTCTCAAGTGACGTGTGCAATGACAGTACCCCTGAAATCTTTGCAATTTAAAGCTCTGAGTGGCTTTGCGACTATGTCCCTGACCAACAGACTCACGACTTGTTCGTTCCATCACTTTATATCATAAAAAAAACAGATCTAAATGGAATATTTTTTCCAAATAAACCTACATTAGGCAAAGTCAATAATCAGAAAGTTCAATATGTTATTTATTTAAAAGTATATCAGTTAACAATTAAACCAAACAAAAAAAGACTGTTGCTACTTTTAAAAATGGTGCCATAAGCTAAAATTTGATAGTTAATATATATATCGTATAAACAAAATATAAAAACATAGACATGCTTATTGTTTTACCAGCATTTATTGTTATTTACGATTATATGACTAGCGACTTTTTAGTTACACATAACCGACTAGCTGCAAGAAATACGGGCGTGTCAGTAGTTTTAAACGATATTACAGGCACATAATTAATACATAGAAATGCGTTCCACGAGAGTTAGTCGACTGCAAATATTATACTGTATTTTATGTAATATAATGGATTATTGAAAAAAAATGGAAAAAAAAATGTTTTTTTACAATACAAATATGGTGTGAAAAAAAGATTTTATTTTCATTTTTAAATATAAATATGTAACACTAACAGCTATCAAAATATGAACCGTATCCAATTAAATTGATAAAAAAAAAATTTAGTACAAATTGCGTCTAAATTCCCTAACACGTGTCTCGTAATCATCCCGTAAATAGAAGTCCACACGAGAAAACGCCGGTGTGAGCCGCGCCTCTGTTCGGTATAAAAGGAGAAACAAGCCATCTTTGGTCGTAGTTCATCAGATTCGCTCCGTGTGACACTTCCAGTGATCGTGCTTTGTGCATCTTTGTTTTTCGATAAAGATTTTTCTCGTCTTTTACAAGAGGTAAGTTTTTTTACTTTTATTTGATTAGTTATATTTTTTTGGGGGAAAAAATGTCTACGCTGTCTTATCGCTGGTATTTTTCTTTGAAAAACTTGTTATCTCTTCGAATATTTAACTACGATAATGCATTGATTGATGATGATGCATTTTTACGTGATTTTTTTTTCTTATTTGGATAGTTTAGTGCACTTTTTTCTGGCATTTAAAAAGAATTAAACTGTGATATTTTTCATCGTCAAATTAAAATTCTAAATTATTTTATTTGATATGTAACACAAAAAAAATTTACAATAAAAATAAACATACTTATCAGAAAGGACTACGGATTACATTAGCCCTGTTTGATATTCCGCCATAACCACTAAACATACACTATAAATTAAATGTCATTGACAGTCGTGCATCATAAATTAATCCTGTGTAATTTAAAGAACACATGAATTGAACTTCCAGTCATACTTTTTCTATAAAAAAACTGTTTTATCAAAAAGCATTCTCTTGGACATATTTAGAAGAACGCTGAAAAAAAATTGCATGATAACAACTTTCATATGAACCACAATCAAAATCAAAAGATTATTGAAGTCATTTTCCTTTTATATTTCCTAAGTTTAAAACTTATATTTAAAGTATTTTTATTGAAAAGTCTATTACCAAATTTAAGACTACGTGTTAGATAAAAGTGTATGGGAAGACAACATGAGTGTAGATTCCATACAAATATAATTCAAAATGTATTCTATAGCATTTAAGTTTATTTGAAAATAGGAATCCCTAGAGTTTCTTGCTCGTTGTTCTCAATGAAGTCGGCACGGTGACCGTTTACAGTTTTCAAGTGTAAAAATGTTACATAAGGAATAAATATGTAATTATTTAACTTTGACTTTGATTCTTTTTTTCAAATCAAACGTTCTGGTATACGTGACCAGCGGTTTGTATGAACATTGTTATCATAATTCAACCTTTTTTTAGTGTTCCCCTAATAATAAATAAACTTAGAAATTAAACCATTTTTCGAATATATATTTGTTTTTTCAAACAAATATAAATATACAGAATTTTAGATGCAAAATAATAGTATCATTTCCGATGTGTAACAATCGCGAAAACCTAAGAACTCGAAATTATAAACTTTTAAAAATAACTTCCAAAATTACATTCACCATTGAATAATTCTGACTGTACTAAAAATAGACTTGTCCTTCATAGAAAGTGGTCCTTGAGTCACCCTCCAATTGCTTCATAGTCGAGAATATATGATTTAGTTCCACTGAATGTTGCGTCAGCCTTATTTGACTTAGATTCGCGCATGGTCTCCGGTTAAATTCAAAATCTCTTTATTTCTTATGTAAACCAATTGCCTTTAAAAATGTTATGTTTTATAAGTCCATTGGCCTTTAGGAAGACTTTAATACATCAAACGCGATTCGGAAATATGAACAATCAAATTTCGAGACTTAAGTCTACAAAAATAAATATACATGTTGACATTTTATTGCTATCTTTTATCATTATCATTCATTAACTGCCTCCGTGGCCGAACAATTACTCTACTGGACTGCCACGCTAAGGTCCCGGGTTCGATTCCCGGGTCGGGTGAAATATTTATATGGCCTACATATATTTCTCTCGTGAGTTTAGGTGTAATTTGTAGATATCTTTGTGTGTGTCCATGGCACCAGTAACACAGGGTTCCCCTAGTGCAGGGCTATGAGTGTGTGAGTTATTATCATCATTATCAACTTGTTATACTGAGCACGGGTCTTCTCTAAGGAGAAGGTTTATAGTTTACCACGCTGCTCCGTTGTCGGTTTGAGACTTTACCTTGTGAACCTTCTTCTACGTGCATTTCATGACGATATTTTCCTTCTCTCACTGGTCTAGAATCAGATGATAATGCAGTGTTCTATACATATACTCGTAAATCTGCTAGGTACAGAATATTTTATATGAAACAATTGATTTTCTTTACTCGACTTTGTTGTTTTTTGTGAAAAGTACTGTCATATCTCAAAATAAATGTCACGCTGTATATTTATTTTTATGGACTTGAGTCAAAACTGATTTGTTCAAACAAAATTATGACAAGTTGTTTTTCATATTCAAAGCTTCAGTTTAACTTGCAGCGTTCTATATATGTTTTTTCTGTTATCTTACATCAGATTGAGCTGAAATTTTAAATAGTTTTATTTATTTTATATGTATTATATACTAATGAAAACGTTACAAAAATGCATTTTGACTCACTGTGATCTGTCTTGTGACATACATAGTTTTCGTAATTTTTATCATACAGTCCAATTCACAAAAACCGTCATAATTTAGCTATTTTGTCTGATTTCAAAAAAATATATATAATGTTGTAGAATATTATACTATCTATTCGATTCTTACAAGCAACTGGATTTTAGTACAACATATTATGGTTTTACACTTAAGTTTGTCAAAAAAATATTTTTTTAATAATAACTAAGTGATGGACGAAGAAGTCGTGCGCCTGATGGACACGCCTGTCCCTAACAGTTGCAGTGCCCCTCAGAGCTTTAAATCACAAAGATCTGAGGACCACTGCACCCAGTTGACAAGTCCCATTTGCCTGAAATTTCATCAGCACCCGTATCCTTCAAAATCGGAACGCAGTAATGGTAGCACTACTACTTGGCGGTAGAAATAGGAACCCTACTGCTCCCCTACTAAGGTATGCACCCCTTACCTTTTTAAACCGACTTCAAAAAAGGCAGTCCATTGAACTGTATTCTTTTTTGTATAAGTGTGCATTTAACCTCCATCTCACCTGGTGGTAAGTGACGATAAGGTGTACGACGTACAGTTAAATAATGCCTGTTCACTCTCGCCGTGCAAAGGCCCAAGTTGTGTTTTTTGTGTTATGTTAAGCAATTACTCCGATTTGTTAACCGATTTGGATGAGTCATTTCTTCCATGTAAGGAGATTAATAATACCATTCAAATTTGAAGAAAACATTCCACCTGTAAGGATAGCAATGGATCAAAAAAGATGGATCCGGTTATTGGATTTCACCCACTTTAGATTATTAAAACAAAGATCGAGCGCATAGAAAAATTTCTTCGACCCGGTAGAACTTGAACCGACAACCATGCTGCACCGTAGCATTGCTCTTACCAACAGAGCCACAGGTTAAGTTACCGAGCTGTCGAAATTCTCTTGTGTTTTGGTTACAGACCTTTCTACTGGTTTATCGGCTTTCGTCGCCGCTTGTTGTAAGAGCAATGCTATAATTGTATCACTTCAGTCATTTAGAACTTCTCTAATACAGGAAAGAATAAAATATTTAATAATGTAGTAAATATGCTTTTCAAACCATTTTTTAAACCTAAACAACGCCTTTCCAAGGCGTTTTGATCTTTTTCTTACAATATCTGATGGTAAGCTACACGCCTGTCTATAACAGTTACAGTGCCACTCAGAGCTTTTAAAAACAGAGATCTGAGGATACTGCGCCCGTCACCCTAAGACATAATTGAACAAGTCCCATGTGCCTGTAATTTCACCAGCACCCTTACCCTTCAAAACCGGAACACAGTAATGCCAACATTACTGCTTGACGGCAGAAATAGAAATGGTGGCAGTAATTCCCTGGACGAACTCTTTCACAAGGAGCTCTACTGCTAATAAACTGAACTACAGGGTTCAATTCACCACTCTGTATCCCTGAACGCTATATACATAAGATCTAAATGCCATTTAAATATGGAAGCGTAACGCTTCTTGCGAATTCTTGAAATATCCACAACTTAGGGGTGGACTCGCAACCTACGTCTAGTATTACGCTTAAAATAGAAGAGAAAACAAAAAAACGAATATGCTGTATTGACTGATGTGAAGTAGGAGAAAGATGTTTGTCAGAAACGTAGCAAGGGAGGTTCATGGTCTCTTCGTACCATACGTAGGAAAAATACTTTTAATGTAGAAAAATCTCTAAAGGCCGCGTCTTGAGTCATAGGAACTAGAAGGCCTTTCGATGGCAAAGCTCACATATTTAATGAGTCCCGACCCCGCCGTAGATGGGGTCATCTACGGTGGTGTCGGGCTCGGCCCGCGGTACGTGGTCGGGTTCAGATTACGGGGTGCGCTCATGCTCTTCGGTGGCACAGCGGTTAGTACTATAGGTGCTTGACGAGGTTCTATTTCCGATTTGGGCCAATTTAAGAAACGAACATTTCTGTGTTGGTTTTGGTCTAAGTATTCTGGGTATTGCCCTCATATTTATTGTTATTCTGGTATTCATAGTACAGGAAATTCGGCAGAAGTTTGGCATTTTTTCCCCCTAAATACTTCTCTTAAAGGAATCTAACAGAGAGACGATCGAGATACAATAACGCTATTAAGAATGTCATTTCCACTACATCGGGAACTATGCCCTACATTTTCACAATTGTGAAATTTTGTACTCGTAATCTATTACGCCTCTGTGTATTACCTGCGTACGGTGGCGTGCGGATGCTTCGGGCTTCGTCCTCCGCGGACCTCGGCCTACTGGCTCGGCACTCATGACTTTGTTTTAAAAATTAAAATAGCTCTTTAATAACTGCCATATTTAAAAAAGCTGCCGCTAAAAAGTTTGTATGGCAGCCATATTGAAAAAAAGGCGAAAAAACCCCTACCTGCAGGTTTTCAAATGAATTAGAGCAAATTGTTATAAACGCTTGTATGACGGCCATATTGAAAAAGATCATAAATTATTATCAAGCATTAGAGACCCCCACAAGCTAATGTTCAAAGGAATCACAGCAACAACTGGCGAACAACAAATTTTAACCACAACTTATTTTTTTAAATTGATTTTATCACGTAGTATTATAAATAAACAAAAACACATGTGGGAGGTATTATCCATTCTATGTGTAATTTCCTTGAAGTTAAAGTAAATATACTCCGTCTATTGTCGGATAACAAAATCAATAACGCTGAATTTAGCTACAGCACAGAGAATCTAATTATGCCATAAATCTAATTTCAGTACTGGCAACGCTGATAGCTTTTTACTTTCCCTAAAATAAAACCACTTTATATTCGGTCTAGCTATTTCGTGATCTGGCTTTATTGAGTGTAGTCATTAGGGATCTACGATCATTCCACACTTGAATGTCGTAAATATTCAGGATCAGAAACTTATATAGTATATATAAAAACAGCAGTATTTTCAAACAAAATTGATTTTAAAAAGAAACATCAGTAAATCAGCATTCCAATTATAACTGCACACAGTATTCACAAAACTATAGATTGTGCGATATCATGAACAAAAACTAATAAAAACAATATAGAAGAATTTTAAAATAGAAGATCTTAAAACTAGGTCAAATGAGCCGTTTAACGACGAACGTTTTGAATGCGGGAAGGCTATCACGGAATATATCATGGTTACAACAAATATTACTTACGAAAGCTTGAATAGCAAATAATTGACGTCGGCGAACTAAACGAGTTGGCACCGTTATGCCGATCTTATCCAGTAACATGTCACCAAATCCACCATTAACTATTTTGTGCAATGTACATAAGTCACTGGTAACTCGATGGCGGGCAAGGGTTTCTACATTAAACTTATTAAGTCTGTTTTCGTCTCGACCCAAGTCTACTGTGAATTCGTGAAATATTTTTTTGCAGTGCCACTCAGAGCTTATAGACTTAAGTTGAAAAGTCACATCAGCCTATAATTTCACCAGTAACCTCTTCAAAACCGAAACGCAGTAATTCTCACATTGCTGTTTGGTGGCAGAAATATACAAGATGGCAGTTTTCCGTGTTTTCTGTTTTTAATTTGCTCAGATTGTTAACTAAAGACGTAAAATAATTACATTTTAAACGTTCTGGTTATCACTTTGACTGCGAGAAAAGAAAACAGTAATGTTAATTAAATAAAAATTTGCCTAAAAACTACTTTCGCGCTATTTCAGTTTACAAAGACAAAAGAATTTAAGGTATTTTATAATGCAAAATTCTTTATTTAAAATTGGCTGCCTGCTGTTTACCAGGTCGTAAAAAAAGTGTTTTAAAAGTACCAACTGTTGTAGTTTGCGAAGCACATAATTATAATATAACTGCAACATCTGAAGATGAGAGATAAAGAAGTATAATAGTAATTCTTGTTACAGGGCGTTTTACAAGTCCAATAGACATCTAAAGGTCAATAAAACTATGTTAAATAAAAAACAAACGACGATAGGACTTAATAACTTTCACCATTGCGCGATTTTTAGCATTCTAAAGCTAATATTTTGTAAAACATCTAAATTCTAAAATATCAAACTTTATCATGTCCTTTTACTGACAGATATATTGTAGGGCGAGAAGAAAACATTTGAATCGTGGGATTTTTATATTTTTTTCATAAATAACATGTTATAATGACACACACGTCTGTCACTCATTCGGCTAGGGCTCATTGAAAACCAGCATCACAGCCTAGTTTTGGCTGTGACTTTAGCCGAATGGGGTCCTTTTGTATACGCCACAGCAATATTATGCTATTGGAAATAGTGCAACTTGTTGTTTAAACTACGCTTTGTTTTGTTTTTAGTTTCTTTGTCTTTTTTTAAATGTGGCATTGCAATAAATGCTTTCTATTTCTATTTCTTATATAATTAGCTCCGTCACCTAACGTATGGTCTTAGATATTTGTTACAGCCAAGCACAATGCTTGAACCCTGTCTTTGGTATAATAAAACACATGTGATCATCAGTAAGTGCTTTTATCACATGATGGTCATAAAAGTAATACGGACCACATGAAATTGTGTGACTATCTTATTTGAAACATAAAAAGATTTAGTAGCAGTAGAGCTTCTTGTGAAAGAGTTCGTCTACGAATGAACTGCCATCTTAATGTTAAGGGCGCTGGTGAAATCAGGCACGTGGAACTTGTCAACGTATGTCTCAGAGTGACGGGCGCAGTGGCAGTGCCCCACAGATCTTTGTGATTTAAAGCTCTGAATGGCTTTGTAACTGTCCCTTACTACCAGTCGATCAACCTGTCCGTCTCGTCATGTCGTATATAGTTTGAAATAGAGTGTAATATTTGAAAAGACAAACCGTTTTTATCACATTACTGCAATCATAACGTAAATTGAGCACCTGCATATTGGGGCCTCACAGACGTAACGGTCCGAGCTAGAATTCCGGAGACAATCTATTTTGGAATGACTCAACCTTCTAAAACGTACCAATAAGATAAATGTACCTTTTTATATGGAATTCAAAAATAATAACACATTTTTCTTTCTAATTGATGATCGGAGTGTCAGCGTACGTAATCTCTGGTGTTACCGTGATCAATTTGCAACCTAGACTTTATGTACATTCTTATGGTACCACAACATAGAACTGCAGCTTTTCGAGGTAGTTTCAAATACTCGGCCTCAAAGTGCTGGAATAATATTCCACCACCTATACGCAACGAGACATCCAAACCCAAATTCAAAGCACTGTATCGGCAACACCTACTCTAACTTCAAAAATCTGTGTAGTGTATTGTTATTCTTTAACGTAGTCTGTCTAGAATCGAATTTTGTTGTTGCTTTGATCTATTCTTAGTATGTGTATAATTATATTATAATACTAAATACATTACACAACATTAAATCCTCTTTACAGTCATAACTTACACCTACAGCTGTAATTATATTCACATTTGCTCATGCACTTATATGCTTATATGTTAAACAGGTTATTTTAGATGCACTATTTACACTTTACTATGTATATTATTATTGTCAATGTATAACTTTACTCGTAGTCGTAAACCAGCGCCTTAGGAAACTTTGGCATATGCTGAGTCAGCGCCGCTTCACTGCTATGACAATCATGTTTTGTTTTTTCTTTTATGCGTAAACTGTATTTGTGTTATATCAGTGAATAAAGTGTTTATCTATCTATCTATCTATCTACATTTTATGACCATGACTTTTGACCCTATTTTGATTTTTTTTTCGGTACCTCGGTTCGTTGATACAGAACGACGGCGAGATAGACCGGAACGTTAAAAACATAATTGAAATTAATTACCTCAGAAACTACAAAAAAAACTTCGCGTCCAAATTACCTCAGTATCTTAAGTCGAAAGTCTTTTACCAGTATGTGTTGCCAGTGATCACATATGGTTCAGAAACGTGGTCCCTCACTCATAAGAAGGTTCAAGGTCACTCAGCGGCCAATGGAGAAGCGATGTTCGGTATTTCCCTACATGATAGAATCAGAATTGAAGAAATCCGTAAGAGAACTAAGGTAACCGACATAGCTTGATGGGCGGGGCACATAGCTAGGAGAACCGATGGCCGTTGGGGCGGAAAGGTTCTTCAATGGCGACACTCAGTGGGTTGGCCCCCACCAGGTGGACCGACGATCTGGTAAAGGTTGCGGGAAGCCGGTGGATGCGGGCAGCGCAGGACCGATCGTCGTGGAGATCATTGGGGGAGGCCTTTGCCCAGTAGTGGGCATCGTATGGCTCAATGATCAATTAAGAACAAGACAGGTGCAGGATGAATGAAATGACGATGGGTCACAGGCATGGCGAATGCCCCTTATTAGGCTAAAGTGGAAAATATACAGGACCGTGATTAGACCTGACGTACTGTATGGATCAAAATGTTGGGCGATTAGAAGGAAGGATTAACTAACTATTAATTTTGAGATGGTTATGTGGAATGGCGAGAAAGGATGAGATAGGGAATGAGTCGGAAAACGGAATTCCAGATTCCAGAGACGGAAAAGATGAGGAGTAGGTTAGCATGGTATGCACATGTCATGCGGAGGGAAGAGTGTCATGTGACGAGAACAGTGTTAGCTATAAATGTGGAGGGATATAAGGAGAATAACATAGGTAAGAAAGGTCTGAATATGGAAATGACGGCTGATACCCCTATCAGAGTGGAAAAAAAATACATGTGATGCCAACCCCACCTAGCGTGAGATAAGGACAGAAAGAAAAAGAAGACTTTTGACCCCTACCGAGACTTTTAATGAAAGGTTAACTACCACTGGACTTTGAAACGGTGGGGGGCTTATATTGACTTTTGACGTCAGTGTTTATATCACCAGAGTAGACGAAGTCAATTATATAACACACCCGCAGTTATAAAGCGATCTAATTAATAACAATAATACTTTATTTCAGAAAAGTACCCGTAGTGTGTTAATAAGAATTAACAACTATGTTAGTGCTTATCGAGTTCTTACATTTTCGCGATTGTTACACATAAGAAATGAAACAATTTTTCCGGATTTAAATCGCGTATGTTTGTTTTTTCAAACAAACCAACATTTCGGGCCCTTTACAGGTCCCATGGTTGATTGAGGTGGTAAAGCTCCGAATGGCACTGCAACTGTCATGGATAGGCGTGTCGCTTACCAACAGGCGCACGACGTGTTCTGCACATCGCTTGACATTATATGAAAAGCAGTCGTTATAGAACTGGCCAATCATGGCGATAATGGTCAAATACTCTTGTTTCTTGCGCCCAGCAGTGGACTATAGGCGTGGCCGACTATTAGCCTCGTAACGTAATAGATACGTACTTTCTTACGCTCACAATTTACAAGAACACCAAAACCGCGTCTTTATTTATTTAATCTGCATTTTAATAGAACACAACATCTGTTTAATGCCTTTAATAAAAACTTTACACAAACTAAAACAGATTTTTTAATACCGTCTAAAGTTATGAATGCATTTTGTTTCAGACGATAACTAACTTACAACTAACGCCATCTATAGTCGAGTAGCTGTACAATGTTTTCGATACTTTCGCTTCTAGTCACCGCGGCGCTGATGTCGCACTACGGTTTCCAGTCATACGCCGCGATACTTGATCGCCAAAATATTAACTTGGATAACAATTTACAGGCTAATGGTGAGTGGAATTAATTATATTGTGTTACATCTTATTTTATAGCGATTAAGACCTATTTAACTTACAAACGTTGAATATATTTTCGTGTGAGAACGGTAAAAAATAATCACTGTGTCAACCTGCCTGCCAAACGTGGACTTCACACAGGAGAATAAAAATCGGTTCTCACTACTCAAAGTATATTGAGAGAGAAAAACGCATTGAATTGGAGAATAGCAAAATCAAGTATTATAATAATTGATGCTTATAATTAAATTTAGGCGCTATCTATTAATGAATCTTCATGAGTGAACAGCCACCCTTAGAGGTGGATGATTTTCTTCAAAATTAAAGGGGACCATAATGGAGGTACTCTCTTTCCAACAAAAATTTTGGAGATGACAATACATTTCCTACATACATACAGCAGTGGGATTGTTTGGTTTGGTTGATCCTTGCTTTAGCCAAATACTGTGTCTCAACAAAGAAGTTAAGAAATTCAATTTTATTCAAATCTAGATCGCAAATTTTTGAATTCCAATACTTTATGAGAATTAGGACCAAATATAAGAGTGACTTGAAGGGATTTCAACATTTACGAGAGATAGTTGGCATAAAATATAAATTACCATTTATTATGTAAATCATTTGTCACAAAAAACTCAAGAATTCTTTTTTAATTAACTCATCGTCCAAACTAATTTTATAAATGCCAAAGTAACTCTGTCTGTCTATTACATCTTCACGCCTAAACCTCTGAATCCATTTTGATGGCTTTAGGTATGGAGATGGAGACCTGGGAGATGGAAGCTATGTTTTATTACAAAAATAAATCTTAAAGCGAGTGAAATAGAAAATGAAAGTTTGTACAATGAACCAACAAAACTATGACGAATTGTCTCACTGTTGATTGTAAAATTTTACAATTATATCTTTCTTAGTAAAATAAAGACCTCCAAAGTCTAACCTAGTAAACCTATTAGCCAAGTTTTATTTGGATCGATAAACGGGAAGTCTCCTAACTTCTTTTTATGCTTTCGCTAAGTCTTAAGATATTAACACTACTTGTTTTTGTAAGTGGTTTTTACTCTGCAATAATTTATTGTGTATGTAGTGTCGGTCTATAATAAATTGTGTACTTACTAGTAAGTTTTTCGCATGTTAGTTTTCTGATCATTTATTGGTGTAACAATTGTTGACTGACCAAATAAATTAAAAAAAAAAGAAAGTGCGACAAACCGGATTCATCAACTAGGGTTAGTTTGCCACCCTTAGAGGCGGATTATTTTCTTAAATTTCATATAAAACCAATACTTTCCAACAAAAAAGAATCATCAAAATCAGTTATCATATCATAGATTTCTCATAGATGGCGCTACGGCCAAAAAGTCGTTGAAAAACCAAATACAAAGATACGATGCAAGCACATAGAAAAATTCGTGAGATCCGCTGGTTCGTTCCGTGGCTTAGTCGGTATAGCGTCTAGCACGGTAAGCTAGAAGACATCGCTTCGAATCCAGCCGGATCGAAAGAATTTGTTCCTGAGTGTTCGACCTTTGTGTTAATAATTATAATTCTTGGAATGTCAACCAATATAACTGAAATATAAAGGGTTTGTTTCGCAACTATTGGTGCTAACAGTCGGCTCACTCAGTTGGTCCTATAAAAGAATTAGGATTTCAAATTACTTTTTACCCAGAACTCCGCAGCTGGCTTCATCGACTTGCTAAATTCCGTCCGGCTCCTGGGGCCATTTTAAAGTAAAATTGAATGTATAATTTAATTTTTTGCATACATATTCGAAATTTCAGTATTCAATGTTTGTGATATTCGAGAATGAATAGTTCTTTCCCTTGTTAGGTGTCATGACTTGAATCCAGTCAGCGCTTGTCTTTCTAATTTTTGTTTTTTATGATACTAAGGAAGACTTGAGTATGATTTCACTGGAAATACGACCCTAATAGCAAGGACGTGAGTAAGATTTCTAGTGCTTTAAATCATACTCAAGTCCTGATTTGAGCATTGGGTTGCTTGGCGGCAGAAATAGGTAAGGTGATAGAACTTCCCTAGAAGAACTCTATCAATAGGAGCTCTACTGCTACTAATACGGTATAATAATTCTTCTTATCATATCGATGCCATACATTATAATCCTTGCCATGGTGAAAGGGTTTACCAATCGGCGTAAGATACTCGCCGATTGTTCTGGACAGCAACTCTGCGCTATACGTACAGGGTCAAGAGCACGTCAAGCTTGACACTAAAGGTTTAAATTTAACTCTATGCCGCTTGCAATATGAACGGTCCAAAGTCCAAAGCTTGATGTGCTCTTGACTGTACAAGGGGTCGCCGATATCCGTCCTAAACAATTACTGTCAAATAAATAATAGGCACTCGACTATATTAAAAGACATAATGCGAATGAAGCTTCATACAAGACATTGTTTTTTAATTTGATCGAGTTTTACATTTTTTTATAAAATATAAATGCGCATTTAACCTCAATCTCACCTGGTGGAAAGTGACGATGAGGTCGATAATGGAGCATGCACACCTAAATAATGCCTATTCACTCTCGCCATGAAAAGGTCCAAGTTATAACAGTAGTCTGCAGGCAGGGAATTCCTCTCCATAGCCGTTCGCCATATAAATGTGGAAGCGTAACGCTTCGTGCGAATCTTTGGAATATACACAACATAGGGGTGGAAGCCAAGCATACGCCTAGTCCCCCGGTGATAGAAAGGGGAAGGCGGTATTAAATCGTGCAAATACATCGCACACTCTCCGTGATATATCCTGTAAAATACCGATAAGCAGGCAACTCTACGGCGGTGTTCAAGGCTTTGCAGCTTCGCCTCCACTAATTCCGAGTCATTTATAAGACTCTTGACACGATTGTCAACTGAATCCAGTGGCCAGTTGATATGTAGCAGAGCCATCCCAAAGGTGGCAGCAGCACTCCATGTACGACCGGATTTGTGCTTGGTACAGCTGAAGCAACTGTCCCGGTATAAAGTAACGCCTCACCCTGGAAAGGATGCCAAGCTTCCTTGCTGCATTTTTGGCTATGGATTCATGGACTTTAAATGTTTCGGACGGATAACGGACGGAGAATAGGATGGACCCCGAGAAAAGTAATGGTACGTCTGGTGAGGAGGCTGCTTTCGTGCACCCTATTGTAACAATTATCTACCGTGATCACCGGTATTATATCGCACACTTGGAATAATAAGGCGCTGAAAACGACAACGACATAAAGAGTATACCCCCGGTCCAGTGCTCAAAAAAATAGTCTCATTTACTATATGTCGGGAATATCTAAGAACTCAATAACCTAAACACGGTTCTTTATAGTCAACTTTTTTCTATTTACAGTAGTACCACCTCGCAAGAAGACCTTCGTGCAACCCTACGTGCGAATCAAGGGCATGCCGGAGACCATAAACCTGATCCGCAGTGAGCCAATTGCGTTGGAGTGCCAGGTCTACGCTTCGCCTAACCCTTACGTTAGTTGGTTGAAGAATGGAGATCCGATTGATGTAAGTTTTTGATCCTTCTTTGGGAATATGTAATGTCCAAGGACAAATCAAGACTGTTGGATGCGAGACTTGAACAATCACAAAGCTAGGCAGAGAGATTGGAATCATTTTACAAAATGAATGAATGAAATGAATGAACAAAAGAAAATTTATGGAGAAAATATTAAATGAAGAAGTTTTAAAAAGAAGAGAGAAATCCATGACAATGAGGCCTGTAAAGTTCCCGAAAAGTTGATTTGTTTGAAAAAACAAATACACGCGATTTAAATCCGGAAAGAGCTCGATATATTTTATCTATTTCAATTTAGTTACTCTATAATATAAAGTGAGAGTTAACGCATTTAACATCATGCCTAAACAAATTTATATTGTTTCACAGCAATTCGAAGAAGAGTCTAATGAGATATCAGCTGTCCAACCGTTCAGCATCGCGCACATGACTGCCAAGTTAGTGGTGTCCACGCCTCGCGACGGAGACGTCTATACCTGTGTTGCAATGTCGGGTGTCAATCAATTGAGTTTATCAACTACTGTTTCCGTACAAGGTCAGTATCATATTTTTAACGTTCAAAGATACACAATTTTTGCAAAAGTGTAATAATGATTTAATCGCCTGATGTTTTTGTAAAGGCAAATAAATAAGTGATTGTTTTGGATAAAACACTTTTGTTAGGATTAATTAAGAATAGTATTTTAGTATAGAAAAGTATCTGTTAAAGGTATAGTGAGTGTAGCCGTCAGACCCGAGTAGAAGATGTGGAGGATATCGACGAGCTCGTTAAAGGAAAGACGATTTAACTTGACTGTAATATATTGGCAATAGGTTATTGGTTTCATATGGAAGTACAATTCAAAAGTGAACTCCTTTTTTATCTTTTTTAGTTCGTACAAAAAGTTTGTTAAATTGTGGTAGAGATGAAATAACATGTATGTGATGTTAGTTGATTGGTTCAAAATAGAACCCCTGGACTACGTAATGCCCTTGATAAGCGTTTGGTCACTGCTTCGAAAGTTATATTACATTTTATTACTAAAATTCTGTTGCGTTCGCAACAGTGAGTTCGGAAACTTTTTTTAAGATACCGAATGACGGGACGAATAAGTCTAGCGCCTGTGTTGCAGTGCCACTCAATCTGTGGGGCACTGCCACTGTGTCTATCGCCCTGAAACAAAAATTGACAAATCCCATGTACCTGCAACTTAACCTCTTACGCTTCGCTAGACGAACTCTTTCACAAGGACCTGAACTGCTACTGTATTAATTATTATTAATATTTTAATAAAATTATTAATACAAAGACACTCAGAAAAAAATCCTTCGATACGGCCAGATTCAAACCTTAAATAAATTTAAATACAGTGAATAGCGACATCTCTAGCCGGGACTGGTAGCTGTAAAGGTGTCTAACTGGGTTACGAAATACTTTCATAGATTTCTCGTATATGGCGGCTAAAAAGTCGTTAAAAATTATATACGAAAATACGAGAACAAAGACATAGAAATATTCGTGAAGTCTGCTGGTTCTTTCCGTGGCTTAGTTGGTATAGCGTTCAATTCAGTTCAATAAAAAACATTAATTATTTTGTTAATTATATGCTTCAATTTCCAGAAGATCCAGACCTAATGCCACTAGATATCGTCCCGCCCATGAAGCCGGTGATAACATCTGTATACAACGAGGTGATCCAGACTGTGGGCACGAACATCGTGCTGCCATGTAGGGTACACAGTGACTCCAAGGCGCAGGTGTATTGGGAAGATAACGGCGATAATGTTATTTACGGAAACTCGAGGTTCCGGGTAAGTAAGAACGGCTATGAAGTGGAATTCCCTGCCTGCAGACTTGTTCCCTGAACCAAGGCAAAACAAGGCATTATTTATGTGTGCATGCTCTATTGTCGACTTCATCGTCACTTTCCATCAGGTGAGATGGAAGTCTAATGCGCACTTAGTTTTTAGTATAAAAAAAGTTGAAATTGAAATACAGTAGTTGAACAAGTAAGCAAGTACAGGTAATAGCTCGTCAAGCTAAGTATATAAACAAATAAAGCACACACTCATAGCCTCGCACTAAGACCCTGATATCACCAAGACCCTGTATTGCGGGTGCCATAGACACACACATAAACAACCACAAATTACACCCAAACTCACGAGAGAAATAAACCATTCGGCCATGAAGGCAGTCAAGCTCTAAACTTTTGTTGAAATATCGCCTCCAATGTAACGGAACAAGATCCGTCAATGTGTTGTCGTCTGTACGTAGGTGTGATGTCTATAATAAATACAAATAAAGATATGTGGTAACCATAGACGCAACTGTCAGTCTTCCAAATATATTTTTCTGTCCACTAAACCTACTGACAGATCCCCTAAAAGGTGTTGATTATAATGAATAAACCACGATTAGTTAAAAAAGGGTGCGTTTTAAAACAAAATTACAATCTGGAGCAGGCGCATGAGGAAATTCGTAAGATCTGCTGACTCCTTCCATATCTCAGTTGGGAGAGCAATAGCCTTGGGAAAGCAATAGTCTTCTCCTAAAGCTCTATGTGTAACACCTACCCCAAAGTACCTCTAAATTGTTGTGTGTAAGTATACACACAACAATTTAGAGGTACTTTGGGCATTTTTGGCAATTGTCATAGAGTATCGACGAACCGTACACTATACACGCAAGGCGTCTATTGATTAGAGTGTAAGGCCCACGAAATTTGTCATTATTATGAAATTGGTATAATCCAAACAAACCATAGAGATCCAACAGTGGCTGACTCATCTGGAGCTAGTTCACCTGATTCCATAATCCGACTGAACCAAACTCACTGGGTTTGACGGATAGACTTACGCCGGATAATATTATAATTCAGGCCTTATAGGCCTACAAAAAGGAAATTTCGAATTTACTCAGATGACACTGTTGAATGTACCTTTGCCTATTACATTTAATTTTTCATCTGATGATGTAGATATTTTTTGAGATGATTTGCATGACCACAGAAGCATATGTCTTTTCTGTGTTTTTCCATTCAATTTATTACTTTCTGTACACAACTAGATCCCATCTATAAATAAAAAAAAGTAATTTATTGCTCAAATATAGAAAACTGATCTCAATTAATATAATTACACATACACTACGCAAAGCCTGTCTCGTGGGTAACAACTTCAAGACTGGATGTACAATATGATATTATATGCGTTTAAAGGATCAACACACATCTAACCTTGCCTAACGACACAACTCATAAGCATCGTAAATATTCCAGATTTTATCATCTGGCGATTTGCTGATAACGGGCCTGCGATGGGACGACATGGGTGTGTTCACTTGCACGGCCAAAAACATGTACGGCAAAGACTCCGTCGGCACTTTCATATACCCAGCAAAGGCGTCTTAAAACAGGTAAGTTACGTCTAAAATTTCTTTCACATAGAGGAAGTTTTTGCAAACTGTATTCGCTTATTTATTTATCAAATATCGTGTAGAAATATTTACTAGCAGTTACCTATTAATCTTACCTATTTCTGTCGCCAAGCAGTAATGTTAGCATTACTGCGTTCCGATTTTGAAGGTAAGGGTGCTGGTAAAATGCCAGGCACTTGTGACTTATCAACGTATGTGACAAGCGCAGAGTCAGTGCCTCTAAGATCTTTGCGATTTAAAGCTTTGAGTGGCACTGCAACTGTTATGGACATGCGTGTCACTTACCACCAGGCGCCCGAATTGTTCGTCCCGTCACTTGTTATTATAAAAAAATTTCGAAAACGCTCGAATGGAATGACACTCATCCCTTGGAGTATGTCCCGGGCTTCTTACACTGGTGAGGGACGCCACGTGTGCCGACACTCTTGCCCCATCCCATCTCTAGTACACCAGCAAGAAGGCTGGCTCCACAGTTGCGCTGGTGGAAGGAATAAAGAGTAACAAGTAATAGGACCTCGGCTCCGACTACTATTTACAGCCTTTGGAATCGAAACTCTTGACTCTTGGAGTCCTGATGCCATTCGTCTGTACAAAATTTTATTCAAAAAATAAATAAATTGTCCGAGAAACCCTTGCTAACTTGCCAAACGCATTAGCGTAGTTATACAAAAGGGGATGCCATCATCTAGGGCATCGCGAGTTCTCAATTTAATTCATATAATTGAATCCTAGTTTTAGTTCACTTCGGACCAGAGTCTGCTACTTTATAAGTCACAAGTTCGTCCCCACATGGAATACTGCTGCCATCTTTGGGCGAAAGCTCCCGGGTGCGAACTTAGACCCTTTTGACGCGGTTCAACGACGTGCTATGACAATTGTTGACGATCCTGTGCGTATAAACTATATTGAATCACTTTCTTCGAGGAGAGACTATGCCTCCCTATGGCGGTTATATCGCCTGTACAATGGCCAATGTTCTGAAGAACTGTTTGACATGACAGCAACATTTTGTCATCGCACCGGTCGCCACCTGTACGGTTTCAAAGGAGCTTCCTCACACGTTCGATTAGGTTGTGGAATGAACTCCCTATCGGGGTATTCTCGCAGGAATACAGCATGGAGTCGTTGAAAAGGGGTTTGAGAAGGGTTCTAAAGGGTTGGCAACGCGTTCGTAACGCCTCTGGAGTTGCAGGCGTTCATAGGCAACGGTATGACCGCTTTTCATCAGACGGGCCGTATGCTTGTATGCTGCCTACTTAATATAAAAAGTAGCAAGTGTTGAAACATTGATTGTACCTTACCTGCATATTTTATAGGACAGAAAATATGTATCAAATAGAATAGAATTATGGTCTTTAGGCTCATTACATTGGTCTTGAATAGTCGGAATGGTGACTTGATTTCTTGGAGTACACTGTTTTGTGCCGGGAGTTTTTTAAATTTTAACTTAACTTTTTTGTTTACAGATCCCTCATTTCAAAATCAAACCGACTAAAGTTACCCGCCGAGAAGAATATCGATGTTCCTATAAATAAGTGTACCTATATAACTTAAAATACTTATTAAATTATTAATTAGACTTAAGTTTAATACACATTTTTAAACGGGACGTGAAGCTCACGTTGTTTCCCTAAGTTGTTCTGTACTTAATTTAAACTTATTTTTTAATTAAGTTAACTATTCCGTATTTGACAATTTCTATTTGTAACAAATTACAGTAGGCGAGATATTTTTTTAAAACTTTTAACAAGCTTTAATTTAGCCTAAAATTTAACATTGTGACTTTATAAGTATACCTTATGTCGAATTGACTTCAAAGTCACCAGGGGGCTGACCAGAGACGTAAAAAGGCAATTTTTTTGGAAATTACTCATTTTCAGGTTAATTTTCTTCATCTAATTTCGGTGGCAATTTTTATCATTTAAGTATTAGGGTGTATTATCGTGAAATATTAAGCAATATTTCAGGATTCATGATAATACTCTGCAATATTTAAATAATAAAACTAGCCACCGAAATAGAAAAAACTGAGCTGAAAATTGCCCAAACATCAAACATTTAATTCATAACTTTTCCATTCAAACCTGAGACTTGTCACACTTTTCAAAATAAGACGACATTTTAGAGTGATTTATTTTATATTATAGAAAACTATCTCTATCTTTCATTCCAAAGTTTCCTTAACATGTTTAATTCAAAAGTTTTCATTCTTCATTGTACACGTATATCATAAATTTAAAAAAAAATGGTATTTTGTTGCTTCGGTGCAGAAATTCTACACAGAGTTTATATTATATGACTGAAAATCATAATCGTTTTAAAGATCTGCGGTAACCCCCTGAAGCGTAAAAGTCTAATGACAATACAAAAAAGAGATGTTTTAATCTTTCGCTTCTCAGTTTACGCGAAATACGTACAGGGTAATTTTCAGGTTGGTTTTCTCTACCTAATTCCGGTGGCAATTTTTATTACTTAAGTACTACATTTCAGATTACTGCACTCGAATATTAAATAATTTTTCATGATAATATCTGGAATACTTAAATAGTGAAAATTGCCACCGAAATTAGGCAGACAAAACTAGCCTGGGAATTACCCTGCACACATTTAAATAATAATATTAATCAATCTGTTGTAAGTCACTGTTGTGCAACGATTTGTTGGATCTCAGGGCATTTATTTTACGTGAAAATTTAAATTATATAAAATTCAATATTTAAGCAAAACATATTATAAGCTTCTTCCTTAATAATAAAGTATAACGAATTGGCGGCCCAACGTGTCATAAAAGACTTCACGAGTTGTAAAAAGCTATTGTACAAAGATACGAAGGCCATTAATATTATATTTTATTTTTATAATTTAAGAAATATACTTGTGACTTAATACGTATTTTAATTTATGAAATCGTGAGCTTGATGTTTTTTTTATTATAATAGAAATAAAATAAATAATAAAATTATGTGTTACATGTGTAATGATATTGTTCCCTGTGATTTGAAATAATAAATGTTTTATTAAAGAATCATGTTTGTCTATACACTTACAATACACTGGTTTCTACAAATAACATTCGAACGAATACCGAATATTGTGCCACTATTTTCGGAATACCAAATACCACAGACATATATCTAGTAGACGCCGCAAGTACAGCAATTTGTATGAAAACCGAGCGTGCCACATTTTATGTATCCACCATGACGTCACAAGAACTATTTAGTGATGGGAAACCTCCTTCCGCGCTAAATCGATTGATTGAACGGATTACACGTATTCCGTTCAATTAATCGATTCAAGTATTCGTTGATTACAAGTAGTCGTGAAATATTAATACAGTAGAAAAATACCAAAACAAGATAGTTGTGATAGATGTCCTTTATTAAAAGTTGTTCTTAAGAAATTTTATTTACTTAATAAAATAAACTTTAATTTTTCATCAACTTCAAATATTAAAAGTATTGTCCTTGATATAATATAAGCTTATTATATAACTGTCTTTTTGTAATAGAAGATCGTATCTATTGACTTAAATAAGGAAAACGCACGTCAATATATGAACTTGCAACTGCCTTAATTAAATTTACTAGATGGTTTTTCGTCGGTGATTGATCAAATTGGTGCATGGCAAGACAACAAAAAATGTTACTGCTGACAAAATATCTAAAATTTTACTAAAGTAACTTAAGGTTTACTTAACCCATATATGCCCGTAACTATTTTAGTTTTCGATTTTTGTTATTTTCGGATATAAATATTAGAGTAAATGTAAATAAAAATGGAACTGAATTATCAGTTTTGTGTAAAAAATACTGGAAAATGGTTTTTAGAGCTGGGTCACTAACGACCCACTGGGCACATACCTGCCCTTTACAAGTTTAGTAGAGAATTAAAACTAATTGATATCAAAGTGAAAATAGCTTTATTGTAAATTCCAACTATTGCTACTTTTGATGGAATAGAACAAAACATTTGTCGTGTAATCCAATGCCACATTTTTTACACCATTTTGTAGTTTTACTTTTGCATACAGCACAACGTTTTCTTTTTTGTTTCATCAGGATCATGTCATCAGCTGAATAAGCACGGATAGAAGAAAGAATCTGTATTGGTGTAAAAGGATTTGAAGGATCTGGCATCACTCTCGGCATTCCATAAATCATTAGAAATGTCCTGCTTATAGATAGTCTAAATTCCAAAGTGTCTACAGAAGCACCGTAAGACTTAGCTAGAAGGCTGGCATTATTGACGGCTACATCCACCGGCTATAATAGAATCGACATGTACCACGTGGCTGAGATATCTCATCTTCAGGAAGAGAGCTTCCTCTTCACTTTCCTGAAAATATTGCCCTTTATTGATGACTAACTTTGCGGGTGCCTGAAGTTGAGCTCGATTCAGTCGATCTGGATCATTACAGTCTTCGGCTCCTGAGTTACAATAAGAATTTTGGCCATCATTTGGTGGGTCAACATAAATATCCAGATGACCTACGTTATCCTCGTCAGCAAATCTGTTTAGTTCCTCCAGAATTTCGAAGGTAGTAGGCGCACGTCTACTCCTGCAATAAAATATCAATAGGTCAGACATTTGCTCAAAAGGTCGTTAACGACCCATTTCAGTTATGCAGAAAATAAGGAAAAAAATAGTGATTTATAGGATTCAAATAATTTAAATACATAATACAATTATGAATCGATGGGAATCTGCCAAAATATTAAGACCTTAGCATAAACAAATAATAAATACTTACATTTCTAATTCTGGAACCGGCAGTCACAATCAGAATTTAGCAACTTTTAAAGTCATCAAAATAACTTACCGCAGAAAAATAATTCACGCGGCGGTAGACAAAAACTAAGGTATGTTTATAACGTATCTTCTACGTGATGTCAAATGTCGCTAACTACCTTAATTTTAGTACAAACAACGATTTGGTCATCCGAGAATAAGTGGGTCATTAATGACCCTTTGGGCATATATGGGTTAATGTCGGCTTCGTGTAAAGTTTTGATTTGATCATGATTTCTCGGATCTCTAACTCTGCTACTCAGCATATTTGGATAGCATCTTTGGTGGGATAAAAAAATAGACCACCTTCGTCCTCGTTCTGAAGCGTAGAAGCGGCAACTAAGTGTTTTCGTCCTGAGTTTTGTAAAGAAATAAATAAAAAGCTACAGCATGTATGACCCTCAGTTTTCAAAGGGAACTTACCAAATCTGGAAAACTTAAATTTACGCGTGTGCTTTGTATACGAATATTTAGTAAAAATGTATTTAAATATGTTTACCAAAAATAACAGATCATCCTACCTATTATTTGCAAACCAAAATAAAATAAGTTTTCGAAAATTAAAGTAATAAAACTGAAGTGAAATAAACAATTATATCCATTATTAAGATTTTATACATTAAAAGTAGAAATTTGAAAGTTTCATTACCTTTTCTGTTTCACTATTAAATATTATGTATTTAATAAATGGTATTTTGCATGCCAATTTTCGTGCGTTTAAACAAGTCGAATAGTTTGGCCGAATATGCGACTATTCCACGCCAATGCCACGCTCCTGAGGCCGAATATGCTGTTCGTTGCAACACGAGTAGACTTATGATTAGTGTACAATGTTCTGATAGGACAGTAGATAAAGATAAGGACTTAGTAAATTTGAGATTTACCACTTTTTTTTCTGAACGATATTTTTATCCACCATTAAATAATGATTAATTAGCAACGATTATTCATCTAGTCTACGTATATATTCGTTAAAACTTTTAACAGTAATCGACACTAGAACCCTACAATAGCAATGTAGTCGTTCTCTCACTGAACCATCACTTCACATGGTAGATTCGCACAATTCTGGTTCCCACGTTCCAATTGAAAGTTCGAAAGGTATGCTCCGATATGGTGACATTTTAACTGCTTACTGTGCGTTACAAGATTCATAATTTACACAAGAACATTAACTTAAAAAACTGCGGAATTTAGATAAGTGATAATCACTTGCATTAATGGCGAAATAAAACATTTTGGAAAACTCTAAATATGTCATAAGAGTCAATACAACCTCAAATGGCTTTGGTTCGTTCATGATTTAGAATAATAACGCATAGAATGATAGTTTCATATCAAACGAACTGTCACAAGTGAGGCAAAAACCAAATTCATGTAGGCTAGTTTTAGTAGTAGGTTAATTTTCGGTTTTAGTGAATATTTATATAAAAATACAAGTTGAAACGCGTTACTTCCTTGTGGAATGTGATGTTAGTATCCATTTTATGTTTGTCTGACGTATTTTTACACTCATTTACCACACATTTCGTAATTTTTAGCTAAAATTCTTGATCTGTTCGCGGTGCAAGTTGACCTTGAGCACTGAAGGCCCGCCCGCTCGTGTAGGCCCTTTTGACGCGCTTCAATTTGCCTCACTTAGCGTGTGCGGACTAGGTTTCTATGCGTTATTATTCTAAGATTCATGGTTCATTCCGCACAACACAGTGACAGTGTTGAATCAACCTTTTTAGAAAAAATATATAGTAAAATTGAAGATTACTATGCGGTGTGAAAACACGATTCGTAAATAATTTCACAATAGAAAAAATACACAATCTTACCTCGAAATTTTACAAGAAAACCGCTATATTCAATAGCGGTTTTCGTTAACGGAGTGTACATTAGATATTTCAGTAAAGAAGTTACTGTGATTACGTACAAAAAGACATATTTCCAAAATATATCCTGTTAAAGTCAGGAAACCCTTTCCTTTGTACATACTTCTTAGAGAATAGTCACTGGGTTTACTATAGATTATGCGTAAGCATCGTTTTTGTATTGTGAATATTTTAACCGCATAGACAGTTTCCCCAAAAAATTACACCATACATTAGTAACGGGTATACGTTCCCGTAATATGCGTTTTTTGCGACTTCAACCGACGCTACATCGACCAATACAGATAAAGCGTAGCAATAACTACCAAGCTTGTTATTTAGCACATCTATGTGATGTTTCCAATTTAAGTTTTTGTCTATAGTAATACCATGAAATTTAGTATTATTTACCTCATCAATAACGTCATTTTCACAAGTTATGTGTAAATCTAAGTAATTTTTTTTGTAGCTACCAGACCTATATAGGCATACTATTATTGTTTTCAAGTCAGTAATATTTACCCCACAACACTCGAAATTCTCCTCTACAGCAAATTCAAATTCAAATTCAAAATAATCTTTATTTCATAGGTAAGCATTATTACACTTGAAATCGTCACAATGGTTAAACTCTACCGCTCATTCGTAAGGCAGATTCCCCTGAGAAAGAATGAGCAAGAAACTCTAGGGGTTGCTCTTCGTTAATAACATTTACAATATTTTTATTTTTTTATTTGAAACATCAGAGATCGAGACTACCTCCATGAGCTAAACGGGTTACTACTACGGATTTTTGTCATCCAAGTACGCAGAAGGTGTATAATAACAACAGAAAATTCATGTAACCATTCCAGTTTATAAAAATGTACAGTTTTTTAAGGAAAATGCATACTCCACCCCGTCTTTGATTTTTCCTGCAAAAAAACTGCCATTTCTGACTACTGATGAGTTCTTCTCGAATGATCCTAAACAGCACGTTAAAGCCAACCCGAACCTATAACCATCGGAACCTTTTATTTGCCAATATTAGCGCATTATCGCCATTACGACGGTTAGCCTAAACCACGGTTAAACTTAACCTTTGTCAAATGTTACCCGGTCAGCGGCGTGCTTTGAACACAGAGAAAGCTTGTGAGTAGAGCTTTTAAGCTCGACGACATAAATTCAACTATTTCTAACTCTAAAACCACTTTGTTATAGTTTCTTAAATTAACTTTAGGTTTAGTTTAGTTCTGATATGTTTAAACTTCATTGAACCGACTTGAGTTAAATCTAATGTAACTAAATTATATTTAATTGTTATTTAATATTGAGTTTAATAGTTATAATAGGTAGTCAAGTTTTTGAAAGCAATGTTTCTTGCTTATGGAAATAAGGTAATGTCTTCATGGAGCGGGGTGTCCTATCTACAATATTTAAAATGCTTTCCCTCTGCATCACGTAACCGTTGTATATTCTGCACATTATAAATACATACATAATCTAATTTAAGAATACAAGAATATTATTCGCTAAAAAATGTAGTTACCAATAAAGGTGTATCGATATAGCATGCATTTACAGTTAAATTTATACAGCATAAATAACAATTAGAGAATTTAATTGTAAATTACAAAAATAGTCGATGTCAAATAATGATTTATTCCATACGTAACATTTTTACACTTGGAAACGTCATTTTTTAAGCTACTGCTCGTTCACTGCGCTGACCTTCCTGAGAAGAACGAGCAAGAAACTCTAGGGATGGCTCTTGTCAAATAAACTTTATGGGATATTTTTTGAATCATAATTGTGTGGAATCTAGATTCTTGTTGTCTTTCCATACTTCTTTATCTAACACATACTGTTCAATTTTGTAATATGCCTTTTCAATTAAAATACTTTTAATGTAAGTTTTAAACTTAGGAAATGGTAATCTTAATATATGCACCGGAATCTTATTGTAAAAACGGATACAGTTCCGCTTAAAAGAATCGTTTACCTTGGTTAAACGAAATCGTGGTACCATGAGTTTGGATTTAGTTCTAAGGTGAATATTATGATATCTACTTTCTTAATGAAATTATGTATATTTTTACGGGCATATTTGAGCAATAAATTGTTAGCATTAAACCAATAAACTACCTTTGAGAGTGTGTCGTTAGTAAGTCAAAAATGTAACAAACATTATTCAAATTCAAAGGGTCCACTGAAAATCAGCGTCACAGCCTTTTCCCGGCGGTGACATTAGCTGAGTGGATCCTATTACATACGCCACAGCCGCACACATCTACTTAGTATAACAATAGTGTTGACTAGCTTTGTGGTCTCTTAATTACTTATTACTAAGATTTTATTTTTAATTCATTTTCTTTAGTTTTTTTTTGTTATTCTATTTTCTGTTTGTTTTAATTTTGTTTTATTTTTTATTTTTTTTATTTCTTACTGTGTATTATTGTGTTGTGGCGTTATGTAATAAATGGATTCTATTCTGTTCTATTCTAAATTTAATATTTTATGTTATCAAGCAAAAAATCATCAATATTGTTGTAGCATTGAGTAACAAAATTATGCAATTTCATTTTAAATTGCCTACAATATTGAAATTCTTTTACAGCATCCGGTAGTTTATTAAACTTAGACTTAGTTTGTACTTGTTTGTTGTAAGGAAATAATGATTTTATTATTATTATTCTGTAAATAACATTATTTATGTAGTCTCTATAGTTTGTTGTGTGCTTAGAATGTGAGCGTCGCCTTGGCTGTCGTCGGCGTCGGCGCACCTTTCTTCCGATCGGATGCGATCGCATCGAATCGAAGGGCGGACCGGGAACGTCACGATTGGTCGCATTTATTTGATTATATATTCCCATTGCTAACATATATCTATAAACTAGGACACACAAATGCCTGATATTCTCGAATGTATTTGTATCTTTGAATAGTGGCCGAGAGTTTTGAGTCGAGTAATGAAAGTAAGTAACGCACGGTCCGCATCATTTATTGTAAAATAGGGTAAAGTAAAGACGTAAATGACTGTAACATATAAAAACACTCCCTACTTAAATTAGATACAGGTTAACAGGTTAGATAGAAAAAGGAACTTACTATAATATTATGCTTTGCAAAGTAGTTAGATTACATGATTTTAGATGGTATAACTGGTAAAAATTGTATATGAAGTCAAGCACGTGTGCTCGCTTCGGAAATTTAGTAGAAAGTGGCGACGGAAAGAAGAAAAGCAAGAGTGACAAAGATAAGGAATTAAAGAACGATTCGAAATTTCAAACTAGGTGGACAGGAGCCTGAGCAAAGATTATTAAAATGAAAGAGGCAGCACCTTCAAAAAACCTTCCAACAACAAATTATTTTGTTATTTAAAAATTACACTTATGGTCCCCATAAGGCACCATAACAAAAGACTATCGAATCGGTTATCAAGATGCTGTAGCGGCTATCAAATACGGATATGCGGATACCAAACAAAAGATGAAATAGAGAAGCGGCAGAATTCCTCCTCCTACTCCTTGTGAAAGAGTTCGTCCTGTGAAGTACTGCCACCTTACGTATTCCTGCCGCCAAGCAATAACGTAAGCTTAACTATTTTGTTTTCTTTTTTTTATTTATTTAACACCCATTTCAATAAGGCTATCATGTGCATACAGTATTGTAAAAACCATAACTAGTTTGACTCAATACTGATACAAAATTTAACCAAACCATTAACCAGAAACAAAAGTTCAACATAGGTGCTAAAAAAATAAACTACACTCATTGACTTACACTTATATGGACGTCGGGTCCGCGCTCAAGTGTCTGAACTTATAGGGCGTTAAAATCGTATACAGAGCGTCATTCACGCTCTAGTCTTCGTTTGTTCGACTGACAGCGAAGCAAGCAAAATTAGACAGTACTGCGATGACATTACAATTTAAATTCAACGTTTTAGCTTTTTCATATTCCTTTAAATGTCACTACGTTTAAATAGGTCGACTTGGGACATTTTTTTCGTGGTTTTTGTATTAGACCCGTCGTCCATTTATTTGTAAGTCAATGACTACACGAATAATTAATCTAATATAATAAGTGGGTATTTCATTAAACTAATTATTACATCGAAGCGCATCAATCGTCGCGACGTGCATTCCACAACTCGCCAAAATCGCATTCCAGTTTTGAAGGGTAAAATTACAGGCTCCTGGGACTTGTCAACTTATGTCTCAGGTTGACGGGCGCTGTGGGAATGCCCCTCAGATTTTTGCGATTTAAAGCTCTGAGTAGCTCTGCAACTGTTATGGACAGGCGTGTCGCTTTTCACCACCATCATAAAAAGAGTCCCCAACCCATTGGGCCTGGGTAGTGGAGCATGACCTAAACCATCTCCTTTGAGGAGAACCATGCCCAACAGTGGAGCGTTTAAAGTGTTGATGATGGTGATAACTTAATTTGCCTTCATTGATGGCGAGAAATATTGCTACCAAGCATTCTCAAATGGCACCCTTTGAGTAATAAAGCCACATTTGCAAAATGTTAACTTTTCAGGAAAGATGTTTAAGATTGTAAGACCGATTAATCGATGTCTTTTTTATGCTAAAATAGGAGAATTATAAAATATAATGTATATATAATTTGTTTAATGTTGTTCGTATTATTCGCTGGTATTATTGTCGGGTCATAGAAATATTACCATTTTGAAAAAATCATATTTTTTGGAAAAATAAACATTTTTCAGGATATTTTTCCAATATTTTCCACGTTTCACTTTGTCACCTGTAAAAGTTAAAGTTACTGAACGAAAACGATGGAGCAATTAATAAGGTTTTTTACGCTGTTGTAAAATTATTTTAAATCTCGTTTTTCACTAAATGAACAATTACTTATACAAGTTTATTTTATTATTGACTCAAAACAATTTAAAAAATAATATGAGCCTTCGAAATTATGTTGTTCCAATTTTTCGGAAATTTTGTGGAAAAATTTCCACTATTTGAACTTTTTGGAATATTACCCAACAGTAGGTATACGTAACTTCGTACATGAAAAAATCATCGTACATGCGTCACAGGACTCGAACTGTTGACTTCGCAATTGATCTATCTGTACTCTATATCCCCCCTATATGGCCTAAACCGCCTAAACTCTGTTTTGAAGAGAACCTCATACAGCAGTGAGTCATATAATGACTTGACCATGATGATGATCATGGTATTTGTAAGCAAGTCACCGTAAGATACCGTCATTTACCATGTAGATAGCTTTAGGCTGTGATATTTCATCTCTCCAGAACGTAATGTCCCGCCATTTCCTTATTAAAACTTTAAGTGACTCGGGTCTTCATGCGGAAGACCTGTATTCAAGACCGAAACTTTACGTAAATAATGTGGTTAGATGTTTAACTGTTTAACCTGCTTAACTTCGTTAAAGGTTTTGGTTAATTTTGTTGAACACGAATTATTTTAACATTACGAATCTGCACAAAGATAATCGTTCCTGAGATTTATTTTACAAGGTGGATAGATTTGTTTTAATAATAACAAATAAGAAAATAATAAATGGGACAAAGGAGATTTCACCAAAGGTCGTGTCTTATAAAAATGGCCTTTGTGAAAGAGTCCGGTGTTATAAACTAAGATGGCGATTTGGTTGATGATAGATGAAGAACGTATTACGTGATTTGGCAATAGTTTAATCAGGTAAAATATTTTAAAAAAGAAATATTTATATGACTTACATTTATTTCTCTCGTGATTTTGGGTGTCATTTGTGGCTGTCTATGTGTGTATCCATGGCAAACGCGATACAGGGTTTTCCTAGTGCGTGACTATGAGATAATAATATTATTACTATATTATTCAAGATGCAGATTTTTAGTAGCAGTCCTTGTGCAATAGTTCGTCCAGGGCAGAACTGCCACCTTACCTATTGCTGCCTCCAAACAGTGCTGGTAAAATTATACATATTTGTGACTCAAGGTGACAGGCTTCGTGGTAGTCCCCCTTAGATCTTTGCAATTTAAAGCTCTGAGTGACACTGCAACCGTTATAGATAGACGTGCAACTTACCATCAGTCGCACGACTTGTTTTGATTTAAAACAAAATTTAAAAAAGACGCCTGGCCTTTGAGTAGACCCGTATCCAGCAGTGAGATCTAATACTTCATGGGCGCTACAACACACGAAAGTTTCGTTAGATGAACAATTCGCGTTCTTGGTGTAACAACGCCACATCTCCAAAATGACAACTTTTGAGGAGAGGGGCTTACGAACAACCTCGAATGGCTTTGGTTGATTCTGCATAATAGTGAAATTGTTGAATCAATCAGTTTGGAAAAAATATATAGTAAATTTGTAGATATACACTGATTAGTATAAAAATCAGGTGTGAAAACACGTAAACATTTTCATAGTTGAAAAAAAACGCAAACTTACATAATTACTTACATTAATTACATAATTAGAAATTTTACAAAAAAACCGATGTATTTATTAGGTAGTTTACATATACCAACGATTTTTTTTATATCATCTGAACTAAATAGTACACGTGTACTATACGATATACATTTTTCAAATGGTTTTAATTTAGTTTGTAAAAGAATAAAGCCAATGTCCCTACCGCTCGAATACAGGAAAAATTTGGATACGAACTAAGGTAGTACAGACTGTTAAAGAAAGTAAGTCATTATTTTTTAATTAATTAATTACAAATTTGGTTCGTAGACGCTTTAAACATCCGTCTTAAAAAGTTGTCATTTTTCAGTTGTTGCCTTATTACATCGAGAGTCACCGACCCCACAATACGAGTTTCATCACTATGTTTTCATGCAAAATTGTGTATTATACTGTTCATAGTAAAATACATAATTCGACGGAACATTACATAGTTTGAGCATGCCAAATGTAATGATTACAGTGCTAGGAATTATCTTAAAACTTAAGTTTGCTACAAATGTAGCTTGTTTATAGCTTAAAGAGCCGAAGGCGGGATGCAATGAATGTTGATTCGACGTACTAACATTTGCCTAGCCGTATAGCATATCCGTACCACCAGTTTTAATTTGCTACTAAATTATCCATAGCAAATCTCCTTGTGAAAAAATTTGTTTAGGAAATTACTGCCACCTTACCTATTTATGCAGCCAAACAGTAATGTGAGAATTACAGTATTCCGGTTCTGAAGGGTTTATATATACGGATACAAGTGTATACTATGTCATCTCAGCATACGGAAAATGAAACAATTTTTTTCGGATCTAAATTCGCATATATTTGTTCTTTGCAAACAGACGTTTCGGGATCACGGCTTGTTAATATGTGAAACTTTGAACTTTAAATCGCAAAGATCTGAGATCTAACAGTCACTGCGTTTGTCACTCTGAGACATAAGTTGACATGTCCCATGTGCCATTAAGCAGAAACTTGTGACAAAAATTTAAAAATTGTAACAAACGGTATGATTAAATCAAATTTGAATAAACATAAAACTTTTTCAACTAATTTTTAAAAAATTTAAAAGAAAGTTTATTGGTTTGAATTGACATGTCTATGTTTTAATTATTATTTTTTAGTTGTTTCCATTTTGAAACGCAGCACCACTTCTCAGTTTTTTGTAGTAATTAGCGGTTACCGATGTTGGTGGCATATTCATTACATATTTACTGTAAAAATCCAAGTTTAAATTGCGTCTACTGTTTGTTGACCCAATTATATTTTTTTTAAAGTACGAGAATTAAAACAAATTAATGAAAAAAATGTCACAGTAATTGACAGTCGATAATTTTTTTGCCTTTATATAATTTGAAAAAGAAGATTTATTATTCCAGGGTTTTTTTTACTACTTTTCCACTAATGTAACGGTGTGTGTGTTTTTTCTCCGATCTAAAATTGCATCTATTTGGTTTTTCTAACAAAGCAACATTTCAGGCAGTTTACAGCTCCCAATGTCACGTGTCAATGTACAGTAATCACCAAAACTAAACTAATATTCATATATTTTATTTATATCAATCAAAATATACATAAAAAATATTAAAAAAATAACTTAAATCGGCCATGTTGATTGATTAAACTTTCCCGCCTTTTTTTTAAATGCGCGCTAAAATAGTATTTTTAAAATTATCATAGACAATATAAATATTTCAAAAGAAAAAAAAATGTTGTTAATGTTACCTAGAGGCAATAACCGCATCAACTTTTTGGCCAATCCATTACTTATCGCACTGCTATTACAATAGTGTTGTAACTTAAAATATGTGAAATTCAAGATTATTCTATTGCTGAACATAGCATTTCAATCTCTAGACGTCAATACAATCATCGTTAAAATATTGTGAGAAACAATTAAAACACATTCACTTAACTCAAAATAAAATTAACTTTTTGTGAGCCAGTTCTGTACGAAACGGTCCTTATTCAAAAATATGAAATATTTTATCTTTTTATTTTTAAATATATTTGACAAGTAGCAAATTGTTTAGATGCCTGTATTAGAGGTCACAGGAGTACTGTAAAAAAACGCAAACTACAGTACTTTGGTCTTATACTGCGTAATAACAAATACGACCTACTCCGACTAATTAAGCAAGGGAAGATACAGGGAAAACGACCACCTGGAAGAAGGCGTACTTAGTGGGTTAACAATTTCCGGACATGATTGAACCTGAGCACGAGATCCTTGTTCCGTGCAGCTGTAGCGAAAGCTGACCGTCTCCAACTACTTGGAATGGACCTGTCGTTCAATCTGAACTTTGGCAGATACATTGAATCCATGGCCAAAAAAGCAGCCAGGAAACTTGGCATCCTTTTCAAGGTGAGGCGTTACTTCACACCGGGACAGTTTCTTCAGCTGTACCAAGCACAAGTCCGGTCGTGTATGAAGTACTGCCACCTTTGAGATGGCTCTGCTAAACACCAATTGGCCACCTTGAATTCAATTGACAAGTATGCCAAGAGGCTTATAAGTAACTGGAAATTATTAGAGGCGAAGCTGCAGAGCCTTGAACACCACCATAAAGTTGCCTGTTTATTGGTGCTTATCGGTATTCTACAGGATATATTACGGAGAGTGTGCAATGAAATTGCATAATTTGATTCCGCCTTCCCCTTTCCATCATCGGGAGACTGGACGTGGGCTGGGATTCCACCCCTATGTTGTGGATATTCCCAGGATTCGCTCGAAGCGTTTCACTTCCATATTTATATGGTGAGTGGCTAGAGAGTGGAATTCCCTACCGGCGGACTTGTTCCCCGAACGCTATAACTTGGACCTTTTCAAGGCGAGAATGAATAGGCATTATTTAGGTGTGCATGCTACGTCGTCGACCTCATTATCACTTTCCATCAGGTGAGACGGTAAGTGCCTTTACACTTAATTTATAATAATCTGTCACGGAAAGTGGGTAATTCAGTCATTGATTCCGAAAAAAATACACATTTTGAGTTAATACACTATTGTGTTAGCTGTGCGATATGTTATACTTAATTCTACATACTTAATTCTGAATTGAACCATCTGGTAGACAGGAAACACACATCGTTTACCGTAGCAATAGAGAAGCGTGAAAACAATACAATATACGCCATTTTAATCTAACAACGATTAAAAAATTAGCCCAAAAAATTATGTCAAGGTTAGAGCTTTCGTTCAGGCATTGTTTGGAATTGTCGAAATTCTCCTGGTCCACATTCGCTAAGACAATAGTCGAATTTGTTCGAGCCGATACCATTGTTCTTATTGTTTTGAAATGTGAGAACTGACATGTCAACGCGTCAAGGCTTTTAAAAGATCATCGTATGTATGTACGTACATTCTGGATAAATAAATATTGTTTTATAGTTGTGAAATAAGGCCGTATCTGCAAAGTGACAATTTCTTAGGAGATAGATTTAAAGATTGGAACAAAATTAGTTGATTTTACCCATTGACTTACAATTATATGGACGTCGGGTCCGTGCTAAAAAGTGTCCGAACTTATAGGGCGTTAAAATCGTATACAGAGCGTCATTCACGCTTCAGTTTTCGTTTCTTCGACTGACAGCGAAGCAAGCAAAATTAGATAGTACTGCGATGACATTACAATTTAAATTCACCGTTTTAGCTTTTTCATATTCCTTTACATGTCACTACGTTTAAACAAGTTGACTTGGGACATTTTTTTCGTGGTTTTTGTATTAGACCCGTCGTCCATTTATTTGTAAGTTAATGATTTTACCAGTACATTTTTTCAATGTTGGGTGGTTTCAATCCGTTTTGTGGGAGCGAACATGTAGTGCAGCGCAGATTTAGTAAACATGTTTGGTTAGGTAGTATTTTGTATCTGTCTGGATTTTATTAAGTGTTCACGAAATTCAGGCGTTAAGTGGTCGATCATGTGATTTAGCACCGCTAGACTATATTCTTGGGGTTATGTTAAAGACATAGTCTATACGGAGCCAACCGAATCGATTGCAGCCTTAGAACTCAAAATTCGTGAAGTGATTAACTAAATACACTCACCATTTTGCCAGAAAGTGATTAAAAACTTTGATGACAGAATCGACATTTGTAACTGTGGTCGTGGTGGACATTTATCAGATATCATTTCTCATTCATAATTGCCAAACCTTACTTTTTAATACAATAAAAATTTGAATCATTCTCATCTAAATTTATTGTTTTATTCTGATTTACAAAACAAAGTTCTTTTATATTTAACAAAAACCTTTTATATTTAACTGGCATTAAACATTTCTCGTGGCCTAATTATACTCGTTCATAAATATTTTGGATTATTTCGATGACACAAATCGGTAGACCAGTTGGTGAAATTACAGGAACTGGGACTTGTCAACTTATGTCTCAGGGTGTCAGGGACGATCTGAAGCTCTGAGTGGCACTGCAAAATGAATAGACGTGTCGCTTACCACCAGGGGCACGACTTGTTCGTCCCGTCACTTGATACTATAAAAATATAGTTTGGCATGAACCAATTTATTTTAAGTTTTCACCCACTATCTCAAGTAGAAATCTCTTCTTCTGCTCTTTCCGTCATCAGGGGACTAGACGTAGGCCGAGTTTCATGTCGTATGATGTATATATTTCAAGGATTCGCAAGAGGCGTTTTGCTTTCACTTAAATATGGCGAACGGCTATAGAGTGAAATTTCCTGCCTGTAGATTTGTTCCCTGATCGTATACCTTGGGCCTTTTTAAGCCAAGAGTGAATAGGCATTATTTAGATATGTATACTACATCGTCGACCTCATCGTCACTTTCCATCAGGTGAGATGGAGGTAAAATGCGCGCTTATTTTTTAATAATAAAAATAATAAAAAAAGACAAAGGTCCTACTAGGTTTCACATAGCATATTCAAGTTAACACTAATTATAAGTTAATTTTTTTATGTTTTCGTTATTTTGCGTGGAAACGGACAGTTTTTATTAAAAAAAATCTTTTTGTTGCTATACCAATATTATATTAGCAGCCGTAGAGCTCCTTGTGAGCGAATTCGTCCAGGGAAGTACTGCCAGTTTACCTATTCCTGCCGCCAAGCAGTAATGTAGAATTGCTAAGGGTGCTGGTGAAATTACAGGCACATGGGACTTGTCAACTTGTCTCAGGGTGACAGGCGCAGTGGCAGACGTGTCGCTTACCACCAGGTCACGACTTGTTCGACCCCTCACTAGGTATTATAAAAAAATACAAAAAACTAGGTAATTTTATTACATGACCTAAATCTGATTCCAGGATTGCTTTATTTAATATAGGACGATGGTTCTCAAAGTGATCTATAGGTATCGACCTCAGACGTACAAGGGTCAATGTCAGCGAAAAAAGGGGGTCCGCGAGAGTGGATCCCATTAAGGCAGGTCGTGGCCAAAATTTTGAACATCCATAAATTGCATAATCCACATAACCTAAGTAGGTACTTACGTAATATTTCCTTATAATACACATATAAATTGCCTAAGTAAACATTTTTATAACATAAAATAATGTTTGAATGAAGATAAATAGGCAGATAAAACGTTTAATGTCTACCTACAAGCACATACAAGAATATGATATAAATATAGATAAAGAAAAAACAGATACAAAACGAAAATTTAAATTAGCAGTGAAAACAGACAAACAAAAATAAATTTAATATATGCGGGATAATCAATGAAAAGGTTAAGATCTGAAATCGTTTATTCTTGCGTACTCCGTCGTTCGTCGTCGTCCATATCAAACAAAATATAAAACAAATCCCATCGCGCTCGTCTTCTATTCCAGTGTTTCCCAAACATTGTTCTGCCATGGCCCGGTAACTTTCATACTGATGGGTCAGTATGAAAGAAAGTGAAAATAGAAATGCAGGATATCTGAAGGTGCTTGAACTGAATCACGCCAATCTCATCTTAAATCGTTCAAATGGATTGTTTCGCTAAACAATATAATAGTTTCTTTCACAAAGGGCAGCTTTCAGGCAAATCCCAAATACAAAATTTAAATCCATTCTTAGCTGAAGAGCAGGTCATTCGTGTCGGTGGTAGATTAAGCAACTCCAACTATGCTATGAAATCAAACACCCCATTCTACTGCATGCAGCTCATCATGTAACTCTGTTATTGTTCCAGCACTATCACAGGTTGTTCATGCGGACCCCAGTCGCTGCTATCAGTTATGCGTCATAAGTACTGCATCGTAGGTGGTAGAATATAGCAAGGAAAGTGACACATGAATGCATAATTTGTTGTAGATTTTCTCAATACTTTAAAACCCAAACTGGTTACATTAAGTAAAATAATGTTATTTTTGTTGATATAATCGTTAATCAAGTTAAATATTTCTTCGGCTGGCGCTCTTGCTGGCGCTCTCTTGTCAGTCAGTCAGGCGCCGTTTACGAATACTTACGATGCGTTGATAGTATTATTCTGAAACAAGGTGGGAATGTTGCGACCCGATATTTTGTTTTGATGGCCCGGTACCGGGTCGCGACCCACCAAATGAGAAACTCAGTTCTATTCTATAATTTCGAAACATCCCTCTCTCTTGCATACTCCTTCTCTCTCACTCCCACGTTTAGATACGTTCACCAATCGCCAAATTATAACGATGCATGTGTTAAAATCTAGCAATCCCACATATTATATGTAATAACAAACTGCTTTTACCTAAGTAACAAAAGAGCAATAATTTTTGTGCGTTGCAGCTGGCCAAGTTGGTCCGATGTCAATAAGAGTTTTGTTCAAAAGCAAAACTATCACGTTCCAGAGTGGCACGACGAGAAACAACATTACAAAAGCAGGAAGATTACCTAAAATAAAAATGGCGTAGTCCACGTGATAAAAAAGTTTGAGGACCTCTCTCTGGTTTAGGATTACTTTTATAAATATTTATCCGTTACCAAATTAAAGGCATAATTCACACCATCCACCGCGTACGTGGCCATATCAACAATCTAATCAATAAATCAAACGATCAGTTGATTAAATCTGTACTAGGCAAATTGTTTATCGGATTTTAGTAGGCCTGTTATTAAAATTGACATTTATGTTAATTATTAGCCTTTAATACGGCCGTTAGAATTTAATGTACCAGAGACCGGTGACGATAATTCAACGCACACCGTTCACTGTTTGACAAGGGCCTGATAAAGCAAATGGGCGCTTTCAGGATCGTAACCAATGTTCGTTAGTGGGATCTTATTTGACCCTCAAAGACTAAAGAAATTGATCTATTATAAATGTGCACTTTTTTAAATAAAATATATATACATATTTGTGTGTGTACTGATCCCTCCTTATTGTTGATGCAGGAACCTTGTACAGAATGCGAAAATACCTCCTTGTAATATACTGATGTATTGTGGTGATATGGGTAAAATATATCTATAGATTAATTCATATAGCTTCTTGTATTATATCGAGTTCTGCTTACGCGATTGTTACACATAGGAAATGAAACTATTTTTCCTGATTTGTTTTTTACATTTGGACGAATAAGTCGTGCACCTGGTGGTCAGTGACATCCATATTTCCATTACCGTTTATCCATAACCGTTGCAGTGCCATTCAGAGCTTTAAATCGCAAAGATCTCAGGGTCACTGGCACTGTGTCACCCTGAGACATAAGTTGACAAGTCACATGTGCTCGTAATTTCAAACAATCCCATGTCAACCGTGATTTGAAACATTGGTTTGTTTCAAATAACAAATGCACGCGATTTAAATCCAGAAAAATAGTTTCGTTGTATTGTGGTGAAATAAATAATATTGAACATTGAACGCTGACTCTTCTCATGTGTAATGTTCTTCAGACGAAAGTAAATATAACAAAATATGCAATGATGATTCTTACTGGTCATCAATGCACTCAACCAGATCACAATGTACAAATGCAGACAAGCGAAGGCTGCGTTTAGAAAGGGATCAAAACGGGACCATTCACCAAAGGGCCACTCACTTAGGCCTACATACAGTAACCTTTACTCATCAACTGTTAGCGTTGTGGTGCAATTGGGGGCACGACGTCAGGTTTCTCCCGATTCAGTCTCGGGTAAGAAAAAACAAAATGGCGTCTTAAATGAACATTGTATGATTAAAACACCGTTTGATATACGTTGGAAAAGATTTTTTTTATGATACCAAGTAACGGGACGAATAAATCATGCTCCTGAAAGCAAGCGACACGTCTTTCCATAACAGTTGCAGTGACACTCAGAGCTTTAAATCACTAAGACGCGCTCGTCACTCTGAGACATAAGTTGACAAGTCCCATGTGCCTGTAATTACAAAGGCACCCTTCGAAACAGGAACGCATTAACGCTCACATATCGTTTGGCGTCTGAAATAGGTAAGGTAGCAATATTTCCTTGGAAGAACTCTTTCACTAGGAGATATACTGCTAGTAATCATGAGTCTATGTAGCCTTCTGGTGGCCGACGCTTCTGGTACCAGTTCTTGATCTCCGCTCGAGCTATCTTTTGAACCACCGGTAATCGGTTTTACGGCTTTTGTAACCCATCCATCACCATTTCCTTTGCTCAATAGTCGTAGAGGTAATCCATATAGTAAAAAGAATAGAAAGAGTCCTCTAAATAGCCAGATTTAACAAAAATATTGTCATAGTAGTGTAATAGATTTCTCATAGATGGCGCTACGACTAAAAAGTCGTTGAAAGACCAAGTACAAAGACACGACGCAAGCACATAGAAAAATTCGTGAGGTCCGTTGGTTCGTTCCGTGGCTTAGTTGGTATAGCGTCTGGCACGGTATGCAAGAAGACGTCGGTTCGAATCCGACCGGATCGAAGGAATTTTTTCTGAGTGTTTTTTCTGAGTGTTCGATCTTTGTATTAATAATTATAAAAAATATTGTCTTTCTAGAAAAAAAACTGATATCACCTTTAACTAAATTGCAAGATGCTAAAAAACGATCATATCCCACAGTGTCAGTTATTATCATCAAATTGGGCTTGACAGGGCCAGGTTAACAGCATCAAGAATAAACATCTATATTTGAATATAGGAGAGAGAAAGTAGAGATAGTGAAAAAGTTTTGTCAGGAGCATAGCGAGGAGGTGCCCAATCTCTGTCTACCACAGTGAGAGACAGGCGTGGTCTCGTTATGAAAGAATTCTTCTGTAATGTGAGCATGACTGCGTTCCGGCTTTGAAGGGTAAAGATGCTAATCACTTGTCAACTTATGTCTCAGGGTGACGGGCGCAGTGACAGTCTCTTAGATCTTAGTTCGCCCCGTCACTTGATATCGTTATAAATAAGTCAGATAGCTTAGCGCGACTCCGGATTTCTGTATTTACTAATCTAAGCTATCTAAGTGCTGCTAACCAGTAACCAAAATCTCGACATCGCCATTAAAAAGAAACAAATAGCAATCTAGGTTAAAAAACAAACTAAAGTAGCAATAACCACCAATTTGGAAATAAAGAAATACGTAATCACTAAAATAAATAAATAAAATTAAATAGTCCATGACCTATTAGAAAATACACTAGATAATTTGGTACATGGCCTCCGACTCCAAAAATTACATGGTAGCATACCAATTACGGCTTCAAGTCGAGTTCAAGGTGGAATTCTCGGGTAACTTTTATCACGTTATAGTTATTAAAAATAATGCGTTAAGCTTTTGTGGATGCGTTAACATTATATTATACATCTTTATGTGGCCTTAGGTTTCTTTACGCAAGTTTATTTAATGGGTATCCATTTTTATTTTATTAGCTTTTTAATTGTGGCAGATTGTAAATCAAACTAATTACCCGGATCTAAATAAGAGAATGTGCATTTTCAAATTGCGCTAACTTTTCTAAGCATGCCTATT
>NW_020653757.1:1527176-1540440 GCF_003589595.1 Hyposmocoma kahamanoa
AACGCAACACTGCGAGAATGCAGCTCATCTGGCTTACTAAAGTGTTATACTTGACGTGGTCTCGGTCGAAAACAGCTCCAGTGCTTCCTTTCCATAGCCTTGGTTTCATCACAGTCCCACTAAAACTATCTCACGGTGTTATTGCAATGAGAATACTATAAACATCATTCATTTCAGTTCTAAACAATTAAAGTGTTAGTTAGTGTTAAATATGTGTTCCCGTTTAGTCTCACTGATGTTAGATCTAGGGTATGTTTAGATGGTTATCAGGTAGATGTACGAGATTTTAACATCAAAAAACCGACTATGGAATTTCATAAGCTGAATAAATAAGTAAATTTAAAAAAGACCTGTCTGATTTTGGAAGACTTTCACTGAACTTTCAAATGCAATTATGTACATTTAAATATCTCCCTGTATTTATGTATACTAATAATAATTACTTAATGCAAATATTTACAATACCTCTTAGATGTAACACAAACACTTTTTGAATGCACACGTAAAGTTAGTTTTCTACATTGACTCGGTTCGGGATCGAATCCTGGACCTCAGAGATGGCGTCGCCATGAAAACCAATGTGCAAGCTACTCGGCCACAGAGGTCATCATTAAAATAATCAGGAACGATCATTCCCAAGACTAACTAGGCCACATTACCTTTAGTATTTTAAGAGAAAATGTCACCACTTTAAATCTAATTTGTCTATTTCGAAAATAATGGAATTTTGTGTTGAGTCACTTTCATTCTAAAGCTGCAAAATGTTCTTTACCTTCCATTCTAGTCGAAACTGTGTTATAGCAAGTTAAGATTCCCAGTGAAAAACTATTTAATACTAAGTTGTAAACAAAGGTCTCAAAAACGAAAACAATTTCTATCACGGAACAGCTTATTACATAAAAAATGGTTAAACATAATAACAGTAATGTAAAAGTAAATCACACACAGCTACAATCTCACAATACGGGTCACAAGACCAAAACTTTTCCAAATTTGCTTTAGCAACATCCGATGGCGAAATCCCATGCTCAAATATCTTCTTTTTTCACATCATCGGTCGCGCAACTTGCAATTAGTTTTTGGCATACTGAATCTTGGGTACAAAAGTGGTACGTGATTTATTTATAAGAAAATTCTTGCAGATTTACAGATTTACCAACACTCCTAGCGAAATATTCGATATAACAATGTACGTTATAAAATGATAATAGAATTAATAATAGTTACGTTAATACAAGTAAAGTGCGACCACGCGACACGTCGCGAACTGATGGCAAGCGCCGGAATGGAATGACACTCATCCCTTTAAGTATGGTCCTGGCACTGGTGTGGGACGCCACGTGTGTCAACACACTTACCCATCATTTTTTTAACGTATACACTCATAGCCCCGCACTAGGTAAACTTTATAACTCGGGTACCATGGACACACACATAGACAACCACAAATTAAACCCAAACTCACAAGAGAAATAAATGTAGGCCATACAAATACTTCTTTCGGCCCAGGAATCGAACCTGTGCGTGGCAAACCAACAATGTTCGTCCACGGAAGCACTTAAATCTTCAGCACACATCAAGAGTGCTGGCTCCGCAGGTGAGCTGGTGAAAATAATAGAGAATAATAAGTACCAGGACCTCGGATTACCTATTCGCATACTTTGGAGTCGAAACCTTTGGTAAGTGGTGTCTCGGTACCCTTCTGTACAAAGTTTTATCCAAAAAATGTATAGACTGTCTGGGAAACCCAAGAGCAAGGTAGCTACCGGTAGCCACCTTGCCCGACGCTGCCAGCATCTTAAGCACTTTGCCGCGGGGACACAATCTTATTCATATAATTAAATCCTAGAATTAGTTTCTAGTATTTCGGCTTTTATTGTACCTTACCTGCATATACACTCCCGGACACATAATGCGGGCCACCTCGCAATTTCGGTATTAAGCGCTCTAAGGTTAAACAATGTTTGATTGCTCCAAAATTATTACGCAATTTTGAAACTAGTATAGTCTTTTTCATAAGTCCTTGTTGGAAAGTTGGATTTGCAATACCGGGGGAAACCTTTTTCTTTGATCATAACACTATTTATGTGTTATAGCCCTTTAAGACAAAAATGCGAGGTGGCTCGATTATATGTCCGGGAGTATATTACTTGTTATCTAAAAAAAAATCACATAGTAAAAACAAAGGAATACTAACAACAATCGAATGATATACAGAATTTGTAAAACTAATAACTTACTTTCTTCTTCCGTTGGCTCAGCGACCCGAAATGTGTCATGGCCTCTGGTACGAGATGGCGCCAGCGCACCCTATCTAGTGCGATCTGTCAGTTATTACGTTATTTACGTTATATAAGTACTTCATAAAGCTACTTAGTTCTGCTAAAACATGAGTTAATTAAACAACGAACTTGTTGAATAAGACAATCGGCGTTGGTGCATTGAAACCCTGAAAAACGCTAGTTTCATTTAAAAAAGCAAAAACGTTACGTGCGCGTATTATGGCATGTCAAGTTTTATGTATAAACTTTATATTAAATGGATTTATGTTAAAAGGATCGAAACATTTCAAAATCTTGAGTCCTGACCTATACTCTCCAGGTAAGGAAGGTCTCCAGAACTCTCTCTCTAAGAACTTTTTTTATGATACAAGTCGTGTGTCTAGTGGTAAATGATGCGTCGTTCCACACCACAACACTTGCAGTGCCATTCAGAGCTTAATATCACAAACGTCAGAGGGGCACTGCGCCTGGGCCCTATAGGTTGACAAGTCTCTTTAAAACCGAAACGCAGTCATGCTCACATTCCTATGTTATATACAAATAACATCAAATATAGATTGTAATGAAATAAAATATTTGCTTTTGTGAGTGACTGTATGGATGCACATGTCGAAGGTCACACGTAATTTAGTACAACTCTACTATGTACATTAACATTAAAGTCATAATGTGCACAGTAAAAGTTTGTCTTTTACCTAGATTTATATACATTAAAAGTTAAAAGAAATAGTTTAAGACATTTTGTTTTTTACATAAAAAAATATATGCGCATTTGACTTCCATCTCACCTGGTGAAAAGTGACGATGAGATCGACAATGGAGAAGGCACATCTAAATAATTTCTATCAACTCTCGTCTTGAAAAGGCCCAAGTTTATACCACTCAAGGAACAAATCTGCAGGCAGGGGATTTTAGTCCACGGCCATTCACCATATAAATGTAGAAGGGTATCAGTTCTGAATGTTATAGGTGTCCGAAGTGTCATTTTATCTGTAGGTGTACAAGCGATATTCGCATTTTCCCGGATTTCTCGGATCACAAGAGGCTTCCGAAAAGGGTCCGAGTTTTATAAATTTGTGTAGTCTCGGGTATCCTTATGGAACGAATTCTACTAGGATGCTATGCGCTAATGCAAACTTCGGGCGTAACCTTGGAATATCCACAACGCATACCCACTCGAACTGATGTTATCATACAAAAGACGTCAACGGAGAACAGTGTCATGGTAAAATTATACAAAAGACTTCAACGGCAACACTGCCATACTTATCCGCTCACGCGATGCGCTCCTCCTACCGCATAATGGCGGCTATTTGGTTTCGCAAAATAGAAAAGGATTCAGTTTAAATACAAGTTTTTATAAATAAAAATTATTATTCTGCATTGCTAAATATATACCCTCCGTACTACCAACAAAAACATCTCAAATAAAATGCAGTAATACACCGCCAATCCTACACTTAAAAAGCACTAATGAAATATTTGGTGTACTTGGATAAATATGATAATATTCCGTTTGAGTGGTTCTAACGTTTACCATGAAATTACTCCTTAAAGTATAGTTTATAAACATTTATATTCAGGGTAAACTTAAAAAACGCTACTTACGGTATGTTTTCAATAAATAAACACCGAAATCACCAGCCCAATCAATAACACACACGATTGTCGTGACGTATTTTTGAAGTTGTTTTTTATTTTTTAAATGACAAACCATAAAGTTTCTAATGCCTGGTATTAAAAACTTTATGGTTTGCTAGAGTAGTTACCGAAATAGCAATTAATATTAGTTCTTTTACCTGTTATAACTTCGATATCCGATAAATCGGTATAAAATCATAACCGGCACCTCTAGGTGTGGTATGCGTCTACGGCTGCATGTATCGCGTGAGCGGATATACAATATAAACATTTATCTTATGGTCAAAATACACAAGTCACCAACGGAAGTGGTAAAGTTAACGGCAGTACTTTATCGTGGTAAAGTTATACAAAAGACTTCAACGGCAGCGCTGCTACGCTTTTACTAAGTACTAATGTAACCATGCTAAAAATATACAATATACACAAAGTTACGCTAAAAATATACTATAGAGTTTAATAACCGCATCCTGGCTTGCTAAGATATAACACATTCTTCATAATATAAATTAAGTATGCTTTAAAAATCCAATGAAACAAACTCTTCATGTGCGAGAGATTCTTTGAGCGTTTTAAAAGTTCCCTGTATAATGAGCACCAGAGCAATACATTTAAATCCGGGGTTGTAGCCAGAGCATTCAGATTAGAAATAATTTACTTAATTTCGTATTCCATATTTGACGCTGAAATTACAAACACATGGGACTTGTCAATTTATGTCTCAGGGTGACGGGCTCAGTGGTAGTACCTGTTGGATCTTTGCGACTTAAAGTTCTGAGTGACACTGTAACTGTTATGGATAGGCGTGTCACTTATCACTAGGTTCACGGCTTGCTCGTCCCGTCACTTGGTGTATCATTAAAAAATAAATTGTCTCATCACCACCTGTGCCACCGATATCAAAATAACTTTGAGTGATTGAATTTATTAAACCACGTATTGTATTTAGTATGAATATTCATTACATAATCCATATAATAGTAACGTGTCAAATTTGATGATTAACCTCTAAAAGCTTCTTCAGCTCTAAAGAAGTTTTTAGCAGTCATTTCTCTATGGAAACTTACGGTACTGTTTTTAGCAGCAGTAGAGCTCCTTATGAATGGGTTCGTTCAGCGAAAGAACTTCCACCGTATTTATTTCTGCCGTGAAGCAGTAATGTTAGCATTACTGCTTTCCAGCTTAGAAGGGTAAGGGTGCTGGTGAAATTACACGCACGTATGGCTTGTCATGTCTCAGGGTGACCTCAGATCTTTACGATTTAAAACTCTGAGTGACACTGCAACTGTTATGGACCATTACCATCAGGTGCACTTGATATTATGTAAAAAACACTTCGATTGTTTCATTCCTTGTAGCGACCAATGATTTTCTAAGTTACGCACATTTGTGAATGTCTTATGTCAATACCGATAAAGAAAATCATTGTATCGCAGAATGATTAAATCCCCAACCTGCTAATGCAGATGGCTACAGGACTACGGTCTAAACTCTCTCGTTAGAGGCGACTCATGCTTATCAGTGGAACGTATTGATGACGATGATCCAAAAGTTTATTTTTAACTTTAGATATGGGCAATAACTCAATCACATGCGGCTAAAATAACAAACGTTCATCGGTCGGTCGGATCGGTCAATTCGTTATATGACTGATGATCCAATTTCATCTTTGACAGACGTTGTTATTATTTATCGTATCTAAAATATTACATGTACGTGTTAAGGCCTAACACCCATTAGCAAGATAGTATTGCAAAGGATCCTTCGGCATCCATATATGCAAGCGCTGTGTAACGTTCAGGTTTTCGGATTTCTCTCAAAATACACATAAAAATACACATAATTTCATTATGAAAGAAATCCACAATATTAACGTTAGAACTAAGTCCAAACTCACGGTACCACGACTTCGTTTAACTAATGTAAACGATTCTTTTGTAAGGAACTGCATAAGTTGTTACAATAAGTTTTTAATTGAAAAGTCATATTACACAATTAAAGACTATGTGTTAGTTAAAGATGTATGGAAAGACAACGTGAATATAGATTCCGCACAATTATGATTCAAAGTGTATTCCATAGCATTCAAATTTATTTGAAAAGAGCAATTCCTAAAGTTTCTTGTTCGTTCTTCTCAGGGAGGTTAACGTAGTAAACGGGCAGTACTTTAAAAATATGACGTCTTCAAGTGTAAATATTTTACCTATGGAATAAATGATTATTTGCTGACACCGTGCTCACGCCAAGCCTCTTTTCAATTCTTTATTCAATTCATTCGTAGCCTAAAATGTAAAAGCCCGCCGAAGGTTCCCAAAGGCTGCCGAGGCATTCCGGAGGTTTCAAGTTCGGTTTCCCTTCCCACAGTTTTGATTTCGTAGCTACGACTATTATCATTCAAATTTCAACTATAACGCCATAACATTGAGGTATATCACTATTCGTCACCTAAAATCCCTTACCGTGCTGTCCTCTCAGTGGGCGCCGGGCCTTAGAATTCTATTACAGAGTAATGTACACATTATGCAATGTATGTAGTTCAGGTAAAATGCCGCTAGATGGCATTGAACAGGTTTTGTGTCAAAATTCAAAATATTTCATGGCTAAACCAATTACATTCCAATCAACAAATTGATTAAACACAGCAATATGGATATATAATAAATATAATACGCAGTGTTATTTGTTAAGCACTAATAACCTCGCAGAATTACTATTACTAACATCATAAACAACGTCATTTGTTTCATCACTTTTTACAAAACATAATAATTGAAATGTTGGAGCTTATGGGGTAGGCTGTTGGTTACCAACGAATTGTGAAATTAAAAAAAAAGTGAATAAGCACTCCTCAACCAATCATCGGTTGCATTATTAGGACGTACCGGAGAAGCCAGTGGGATAAGTTGGCTTATGAAATACTACAGATATCCTATGACAACGACATGGGGAGAAAAAGCCGCCATTTTAAAAGCTTTCCTGTAAGATTCTATACTACCTCAGCTTCTTCCCTGGACTAACTCTTTCACAAGAAGCTCTACTGACTAGTGTTTTTTTATACCGCCTTATTCAATTCCTTGGACAATTTATATCTTATACCAACTAAAAAAATGCACGATCAAAGTCTTGAAGTACGTTTCGTACTACGTTACGTAGTTTCCTTTTCTTGGCTTCCAGTAGCTGTATAAACCCAACGAAGTTGGAGACGTGTTTCACAATTAAAAAACGCATTAAGTCATAACCGCAACTGCAATGTTAATCAAGTCAGTTATTAGCAATTCCATTGCGTTCGCGACCGCATCGTGCGTTTCGTAACATATACCTGTTACATTTTTATACCTGTCAAAAAGGTCTGACTCGGAAGACATTTCGTACCTTGTAATAACGCTGCGCTGAGGCAGTTATTTTTCTCATACATTAATGTAAACGTTTTTAAAAATTTCTTCAACAGGCTACTAAGTGTTAATAGAAAACCAGCGTATGCTCTGATGCCGGATGTTCCCAACTTATTAATGATATTTACATATATTTATAACTTTTATTTAAATATATACGTGTGTCGTAAATGTACATGTACCATTTCCTCGGGACTCAGTCGACGCCGATACAGGAACGACTGAAAATCAGCGTCTGTTTCGACCGAGATAGGCATATTGCTGAGTCGTATCCTTTTCCTCGCTTGAGCCACTACGCACACTTACTAAATTAAATTAATAAGTCACTTGTTGTTTTCTTTTTAGTTGTAATTTTAGTTATAAGTGTGTGTAGTGTTTCAATTCAGTGAATAAACTTCTTTCTTTCTTTCTTTCTTTCTTTCTTACTAAATTAATGTAGCAAATATTAATGGGCATTTCTCCTAGAAGGGTTCTCTGACTTCGGTAGTAGAATTTTTTTTTCTTAATTTCAGGTAAAACATTGACCGGAAAGGAAAAAGACCTCAAATTTACCTAACATTCCGTTAATTAGGCAACTAGATTCTTAACAGTTAATGACACATTTGATCCACCGAATTCAGCTACCACCGAAATCAGGCTAATTTAACTAAAGGCATAATGTTTGCATAAAATATTATGAAAAAGGCAATAAAAACATTCAATAATAATTTTCGGAAAGGGTCCGTGGGCTCTTTGACATTTTGAGAGGGGTCCATCATTAGAAAAAAGTTAAGAAACCCTATTTTACGTTCTTCGATGAAATTAAAGAAATTATTGTACGTCACACGAATGTGTTAACAGAGAATTTAAAAACAAAAATTTTATATCTAACATATTAACAGCGCATTTTAGGGTGCTTTCGGAAAATGCCGTTGACATGTAAAGCAACACGCATGTCTTTAACAGTTGTAGTGCCCCTCAGAACTTTAAATCACAAAGATCTGAGGAGCAAAGACACAAGTTGACCCTTCAGCACCGAAATACACTAATGCTCACACTACTGCTTGGCGGCAGAAACAGGTAAAAGAGCTCTACTAGTATCAATATTAATAAAATGTTTTATACTTGTATTCGTCGCAATAGAGCTTGATTATCGTATTAGATTGATTAAAATTAACTTCAGGTAATGAGTTTTAAAGTTACACGTTGCACAAATTTAATGGGTAAATATCTAGAATGTCACCAGGTTAGGTAATTGACGGTAATTCTAGACATGAATATGTATAGACTTTGCGATAACATCAGAGAATGTCTAGTTGAATTATTTTCTCATTTTGCTCTATCTGCTTGAGGTCATGCATATATGTATGTACCTTAGTTAATTTATCGTCGCATTATGGAAACTCGTATTTGATTAAGAAATCTTAAGAGATTTAGGGATCATAGATCGATAGACCAAAGGTCTGAGACCTCTCAGTCCTGTTGGAAAACCCTTTGTTTCTTCTACGGTCTATTTCGGCAAGCTGCACCGTTGAAAGCATTGGGTTGATCAAAAAGTCCATACGGTTTTTGTCGCTAGGTAACTTTAAACAAAAATAACTTTTATTCTTTTAAAATGTTGTATTGTCTATTAGCGTGCATTTTAATGCTAAGCGAATAAAAAAATGCCCGAATTATAATGATGAAACGATGTCAAAAAAAATTTTTTTTTTTATACTCGTCCAAAGAGGACAAGGCTAGGGTCAAAGATCATACTACCTCATCTTCTTCAGCGGTGAGTTACTGACCTAGTCCGGAAAGTAAACGTCTTTAGTAAAGTCTTTTTCTTCTAACTTCTTCTTCTTACCCCCGCGATACAGGATTTACCCAGTGCTGTGAGTGTTTGCGTTATTATTTTATCCATATTCGTTTTTAGTAAAATCCGATAAGTCAACGTCTTTAGTCAATAAAAAAATTAAATGACTGAAGATAAATTAAAATCGAAGACCTGGCAGTATGGTCAATTAAATGGCGGGAAAGTTTAAAGTTTATTATTCATGAAAAAAGCCCAGCTCTGGTAAACCGTAAAGGGGTCGTGTTTCATCACGTTAATGCAATCACACACACCTGTACAAACCCGACAAAAACTATTGCAGTTAGATAGACCTATACATTTTCACTTGTTTACGTCTTTACAAAAGTCTTTGAATGGACCCGATTTTGATAACGCAAAGACAACACTTGGATCTGAATTCACGGCGAAAAATGCAACGTAAGTAAAAATACGGACCTGGTTGCATTTTTCGCCGTGAATTCAGAGTTGAAATGTACCCGTGTACATGGGTCTTGTCAACCTTGTGTCTGAAGGTGACGGGCGCAGCGGCGGTGTACTACAACTGTATCGTAACGTGGATTAATATTTAAAAAAAAATACTTTCAGCCTTAGAATAATAACGCATAGAATGATAGTTTCATATCAAATGAACTGTCACAAGTGAGGCAAAAATCAAATTCATGTAGGCTAGTTTTAGTAGTAGGTTAATTTTCGGTTTTAGTGAATATTTATATAAAAATACAAGTTGAAACACGTTACTTCCTTGTGGAATGTGATGTTAGTATCTATATATGTTTGTCTGATGTATTTTTACACTCATTTACCGCAAATTTCGTCATTTTTAGCTAAAATTCTTGATCTGTTCGCGGTGCAAGTTGACCTTGAGCACTGAAGGCTCGCCCGCTCGTGTAGGCCCTTTGGGCGCGCTTCAATTTGCCTCACTTAGCGTGTGCGGACTAGGTTTCTATGCGTTATTATTCTAAGCTTTCAGCAATTTTCACTTCATCAATAATCATTGATTTTTTTTTGGCCTTTTCTTAACAAAAACACCAGAACGATACATCGATAACGTTTTATGTAAATATAAATTTAATAGCCGAATTCTTCCTTTAAGTCAAACAATATTTATCGACCGCAATTTGTGCAATTATTTCTGTAATTACAAATTTAATACGTTTATTTAAATGATGTTTTAGATGATTGGAAGGGCGCCATTAAACTCAAGAAGGATTTTAGTAGGGTGTATATGTTTTCGTGTAAAATTTATTTAAACTGCCGTCAAAATAACATGAAATATAATAATAATAACGCACACACTCGACATAGCCCCGCACTAGGGAAACCCTGTGTCGCGGGTGCCATGGACACACAGATAGACAATTACAAATTACACCCAAACTCACGAGACAAATAAATGTAGGCCATACAAATATTTCTCCCGGCCCGGGAATCGAACCTGGGACCTCTTCATGGCAGTCCGGCATGATAACCGTTCGGCCACGGAGGCAGTTAATAATATAAACACAATCAACAGAGAGAGAGTGATATCACAGAATAGTGGACAAATAATGTAACTTCCGCCTTATGCCCGTCACTCGGATAGGGCTGTCACATTAATATTTTAGTTGTAAATATAATTTGAAAGAATAAACTATTCACCACACAGTATTCTCGTGTTTTATTAACCGTAGAGCTCCTTGTGAAAGAGTTCGTCCAGATAAGCACTACCACCTAACCTATTCCTGTCGCGTACCGGTGAGAAGTGTCTTCGCATAATATACAATAAAGACTCTGTGACGTCAGTCAGACCTTTGTTTAGACATAATAACATTTTAACGTTGACAGATCTATTTTGAATTTATGTTTGTTTGTACGCAGTAATAAAAGTTATTTCACTCAAAAATTGACAGTAAAACTGTAATCTACGATCGCGGCTTAACTTATTGCAACCAATAACCACCTCAGACGTTTGCTTTAGAAGTGTTTACTCTGTGACGATGTGACCTCCTTCTATCGTCATCCCACCTTTTTATTGCCTTTTCTCCGGTTCCTGGCCACTCGTTTTGAAACTTTGAATAGTTCTTTAATTCCTTTCTAAAAAAAAAATCTCTTGTGGAATGAAAATTAAAAGATCACAAATATTAATAAAACGGGAATAATATGTATAAAACTGGATTTATTACCACTATTTCTTTACTCCTTTGAATTTTGAACTTTAAACTCGCTAAACAAGATGCGTGGAGGTTGCGGAGGCTGCGAAAGCTACATTACAATCCTATAGAACATTCCAAGCGGCTGGTACACATGTTACAACTCTACGGCCTTTCTTCTGTATAATTACTTGGCAAATGACATAAAAATGTTAGATAGTATGGCTTTTGACAAAACTTTAAAGATGTGACTAATTAAAAAGTGTTTTTACAGTCGTACTTTAATTGTGACGATTGTCAGGACTGCAATTATATTCATAAGACCTTTATGTTCATCACATTCAGACAATAAATTAATTCTATTCTATTCCACTTCATTCCACTACACTCCACTCACTCCACTCAAATTACAGGCACATGGGACTTGTCAACTTATGTCTCAGTATTACGGGCGCAGCGGCAGTGCCTAATTTCATTGCAGGCGGGCGTGTCGCTTACCACCATACGCACGACTTGCCCGACCCGTCGCTTAGGTTAACAAAAAAAAATGTAATGTTCTTGGTCTGTATTATTAACAAATCGACATTTTTATATCAGCATCGCAGATTGGTATCTCGATCATGGAAGTATAACCATAAAATAATAATGAAATACGTGTTTATAAATAAAAAATATATAAATTTAACACATAATAACAGTCTTTTAACACCGAGCAAACACTTCAATTCTATGGAGCGTGCGACCCGCACTGTGCAACTTGAGTGCACCTCGAGATTATGCGAATGTGTGCGACGGTACACGGAGCGTACTACACACTACGCCCGCTACTTTTGTATTGAGTTGTCTAAAGGTGCGTCCCCACGGCCCGTGATGTCAAACACGCGGATTTCTACGGGCGAGTTAACCAAACAGGCGAGTCTTGGCGACCTCGGACCGACACTCGTAACGGCACCGTCTCGTCACGCGTCTTTGAAGTTACCAACCAGCAGCTGTCGGGATCATACCATGGAGGTATATATCTAATCTAGATCATTGTCATGAGGTCTCTGCATGTCGGTGTTTGATATGATCCCGAATGAGTAAAACTATCAGTAATAAGAAATCTGGAGTTATTCTTGTGTAACTTGTTGTTCTACATCTGTGGATTGATATTTAGTTAACATTATTCCAGGGTACTTAGCTTTTCTGTCGTCTATTTCTGGAATAGATGAACTCAATACTTCTCGAAGTAGTTTTTTATCCTCCCAAAACTTTCCCTGACAGTCAAAGATAGCGAGTTGTATAGACTAACGATCGAATCTAATTAGCATCTTTATCCAGTGTTGTCATATCTATTTACATCTACACACCGCGAACATCGCAACAGCGGCGGTTCCGAATAGGCCGCCACAGGCGAGCACGGGTACGCACGGGCGGCCCCCTTTCCACGATTGTCTTTCCGCGTTTTTAAGAAACGCGCGGCGTGGGCCGCGAAACCGGCCACGGGCCGTGGAAAATTTTATTGTACTATGATAATACCATATATGACATAAAACCAAAAAAAATAAATAAATGATGGTTATCTGTGAAACAGTTCTGAGCCTTTTTGTGTTTTTGTGGGTTCCTCAAGCGAAACTTCTAGTCTAGGAACTTCCAGTTCGGCTTATTGAAGCAGCCGATGAGAAGGCTGGCAGTTACTAAAAATTACCCAGCATCTGCGATCGTAGCCCCTAAGCTTGTCAAAGATAGATTTTTTTTATATGTGGTATTTTATTATGTAGTAAATTAGAACGACGTAGTTTTGTAGCAGCGTCCAACAAATTATAATCTTTTAAACACGACAAGGCAATAAATATTTTAAATTTTTTCGTTCCCACTCATTAACATACGATCGTTGAAATCTACAAATGATTAATAAATTACTTTTCGAGTTAATTACTGTAAAATATTATTAATGATTATTCACAACTTCACACGATGAAATGACGTCAAACGGAAAAAATGTTTGCGATAAGACACACCGAAAAT
>NW_020653757.1:1540840-1559113 GCF_003589595.1 Hyposmocoma kahamanoa
AATAGCATGTTAATACTTATTATTATACATTTATACATTTATTTATTTGTTAAATATGGTACAATTACAGATACACAAGTCACATATACTTAAAATAACATTATCAGTACATCTCTTTGCGACTGCTATCCAATTACAATTGCACATAGCTTATGCAAAGAAAAAAAGTATATAATTACATACAGCTGATAAAAATAATATGAAAAATAATATCAAATAAGGGATTTAACGGATGAATTATGTAATATTACAAACGTTAAAGACATCTTCTTCGACGATCATCTTAAAATTGTTTATACTTTGTGAGAATATGTCAACATCTGTACCAGTACAGACATCATTGTAGTAGTGGCATATCCTGTACAGTGGATTATTTTGTGATATATTGTTGTTTGATGGTCGTATAGTGAATACTCGAGAACGACGCATATATCGAGAAGGAACGCTGAAATGCAGCCCATCCAGCAGTCCCACCCAGAGTCCCATTAGCAACCCTATGAAGCATATACAGGTCTGTGATCGTCCGACGTTCCTCTAGGCTCTTTAAACCGAATTTCTGGAGGCGGTCACCATAATCTGGAAGTTTATTACGCAAACCAAACTTGTTACAAAGGTGCCTGAGAAAGTTAGCATGTACCGACCCTATTCTGTCTACATGAGTACTGTATACAGGGAACGCACAGTACAAAGTTGTAATTGATGATTGATTCTGAAATGGTTTCGTAGTACTTAATATAAAACCAAGCATCCTGTTTGCTTTGTTGACGATATGATCAAAATGACATCTAAACGACAACAGAGAGTCAAAATAAACTCCGAGATTACGCACAACATTTGAAACCACACGTTGAAATGCAACCCCATTGGCGCCATATTGGTGAGTGATGGGATTTTTAGTTTTTGTAAAAGTAATAATCTGACATTTTCCGATATTTAACGTCACGCGATTCTCCGCGCACCATGTGCTTATTATACTCAGGTCATTTTGTAAGAGATGACAATCGCTACTATTTTTAATAACGCGAAATATTTTTATATCGCCAGCGAAAGCCAAACACTCACTGTTGATAATTTCTAACAGTCATTAACAAAGGCTAGAAATAGTAATGGTCCAAGGTTAGAACCCTGAGGAACCCCAGATGAAGCCTGAAATGAGTTAGTTAGTATAACCAGCAAGAGCCACCAGCTGCAATCGGTTCAGCAGGTATGAGCTGATTCACCTGTGGAGGTTACCATGAATGCCTAAATGGCTCATTTTCTTTAGCAAAATCGAATGATTTACGCAGTCAAATGCTTCAAATCAGTGTCTTATTGTTAAAAAAAATTAAAAAAAATTTAAAGTATCCATATATAGTAGGAGATTAGTAGTAGTTGAACGACAGGTGACAAATCCATGCTGCCTGGGACTTAGAACATGAGCAAGTGGCTGTATAAACGTTCATATAGTATACTCTCAAAGAACTTAGCAAAACAGCTTAATATACTAACTGGACGATAATTACAAACATCATTCTTATCCCCAGAATTATAAATTAGGGTTATTTTAGCAATCTTCCAAATGGATGGCAATACACTTTCAGTACAGTCTGTAAGCCTCTTCAGTATAATCTGATGAACACTGGCGGAATACCATCAGGGCCAGTTCCCTTAGTGATATCCAAATATTTGGGTTTATGAACGATGTCTCTTTCACTTATATTCACGTTTGACAGCACATAATTACTCTGCGGAAACTGTGGATGGGTGCAGGATGAGTTATCACAATACACTGAAGAAAAAACCTTGCAAACGAATTCCCCATATCTTGACCTGTGCTAGTAGAGACATTCATGTAAACTATATGGTTAGGTACATCATTGGACAGTTGTTTACTCTTAGTATAACGCCAAAAGAATTTTATGTTTTTGATAAATCAGACTCTATGTTGACTAAATATGATTTGAAGTCTATTGGCACTAATCTTTTACATCTAGACCAGTAAAGAAAATGTGTCGGAATCGCGAGGGTTACCACGACTTTTGTAACGCTGATGGTACTTAGTCTTGCTTTTGATCAATTTTGCGAGATTTGGGGAAAAGCAGGCAGGAAAATTTTCATATAGTATTGTGGTCTAGGAGTATTTACAAAATGTATATTTAAATAACTAGGGTAGATCAAGACAGGTGGACAAGGAAGATCTTGGAGTGGCGAACAGGGGCTATCACGCGCGGCAGAGATCGTCCGCCACTTCTTTCAGTGGATGACATTACAATTTTCGCGGGCCGCAAACGGATGCATGTGGCACGGGAGCGACGTAAATGGAGAGATATGGAGGAGGCCTATATCCGAAGACGAATGGAGTAGAGGGTGCTTGATGATGATATTTAAATCAATATAAATAAATAAATACATTTAAATATTAGAAAAACATCATATACGTTGTTCTGATCCCATAGTAAGTAACTAAAGCACATATTTACATTTACATGCATACCATAGTATTATATTTAACTGCCTCCGTGGCCGAACGGTTACCATGCCGGACTGCCACGCAGAGGTCCCAGGTTCGATTCCCGGGCCGGACGAAATATTTGTATGGCCTACATTTATTTCTCTCGTGAGTTTGGGTGTAATTTGTGGTTGTCTATGTGTGTGTCCATGGCACCCGCGACACAGGGTTTCCCTAGTGCGGGGCTATGTTGAGTGTGTGCGTTATTATTATTATTATTATTACTGTTATTTACATTTATTTTGTGAAATAACTCCACTAGCTTTTAGATTGTTAATACAATGTTGAAGAAGGTTTTAAAATCTCTCACTAGATGTCACTAACGGCGCAGACTGCCGAAAAATCCAGTACAAATCTTTAACAAAAACACATAGGAGAATGTCGACAGCTCGAAAACTTGACCCGTAGCTCAGTTTGTAAGAACAATATTACGGGGCAGTATGGTCGTAGGTTCACGTCCCACCGAGTCGAAAAAATTTTTCTATATATTCGACCTTTGCATTAATAACCATAATAAAGCACTTGTATTGTAGAAATACCGACCCGACCCGAGACAGTATATTTCTACACTGCCTCGGGTCTGTAGTTTGTTTTTTAAAATTGACCCTGCCGGGGATCGAACCCGGGACCTCAGTTATGGCGACTATGAAAATCGGTGTGCAGGCCACTGGAAGGAAATTTATAAATAAAAAGGGTAAAAAGTTACAGTACTACAAAATTCGTGTAATATATTTTGCGATTCTATTTGGTATGACAACTTTGTTTTGTCATATCAGATAGGTTTTCTTTCTTCCAGGATCTAAACATATGGATTAGCATACTTCTAGGCCGTCTTTAGCATAAATCTTAAAAAGAGTAGGTTATGGCAGGTCAATGTTCCGAGACGATTAACACTTTACACGCCCGCGGCGGTGTGTAATGTCCTCGGAAGTCATCGTTGCAGAAACCGAAGGTTTTCCACTTTTTATCGTCAGTGTTGGGTGCCCTGTGACAAACAGATTGTTTCGTTAAGACATTTCATTAAAAATATTTGACAGCATGTTTAGTAATATAAAATTGTTTTAATGAAAAGATGAAACAGGAGGCGACATGTCTCGAGGGATCAACGCAGTTGTAGGTTATAGGCAGTAATTTGCATTTGTAAACGTAATCGAAACATTCTATTTAAAATTTCCGTCAGAGATCAACGATTATTGGTTTTAGTATAATTTTTAACATGTCGTTAAAATGAAGCTCTATAAAACATTTACGTTTACTCGTAATGACTGTAATTGCCGATGCGCACACCACATGATTTATTATAAGATTATTTGTGAAAAATAACTCCCGCGCACACGAATTAATTTTTAAATTAAAAACATTTACGTGATAAGATGAAATTCCAGCATAATAAACAAGTGATTAAACATTACTTGAATCGATAAAAAACATTTGGTAAAGATCATCATTAATTTTAAAATTCCACTTTCCGCGTCGGAAGGAATGTCGAATCAGGGAGACATGAGAATCAAGGAGCGACATAAAACAATCTTTAATGATTTTGTACGTTTAATTCATGATTTTAATACATTCATATATCACCCATAATTATAACGTTTTTATGTAGTTAAAAGCGCTAACTAGTACTTTATTCGCTCGATCGCCGTCCGCGTTGAACAGATCACAGTACCCACTGTGTTATTTAATTCTATTTTTTATTACACAAGTTGAAACTTTTACATTTTCTTATTTATGTCATCCCCAGCGCTGACAAGCAGTAAAGCTCCTTGTGATAGAGTCCTTCCAGAGAAGTACTTGGCAGTACTTATATAATTTTGAATAAGGATATTGGTAAAATTACACCCACGTAAAACTTGTGAACTTATACTCTAGACAAATTCGATCTAGAATGTTTAATAACAAAACGTTGCTACAAATTCGATCTAGAATGTTTAATAACAAGACGTTGCTAAACAACCAATGATGGCATAGGAAAAGAACATTTTTTTTCAATGCTCATTTTTAAGGCTTATTCTACCCACGGCCTGTTCCCTTAATTGGAATTTAAATGTATGATTTAGGAATGAAAATAAGTTTTTGCATCCTACTAATATTTACTGCTAGATGGTAGGTAATGGTAGATGAAAAGAAACAAAATTGTAAGATTTTATTTGATATTAATTTACCACATATTAAATCATCCAGCATCTATTTCCAATTCTGAACATGAATTGGACATAGTTATGCCAACAAGAACCAACCCACATCTCGAGTGAAATTGAGTTATGTATTTAGGTAGAACACAAGACGTGTCCTTTACCCGCTCACAAAAGATCCTGGCCTTGGTATGTTACCAAGCCAAAACGGAGAAAATAGAAGTCCTTCAGGGTACCTACTCTAAATAAGTAACTTTTAATAGCTAAAAAGAAACGATCTGTTTAACTTCATATGATGTATTTTTTTAAATATGCTAAATTGATCCTTGTCACATGTACTGAAGTACTGTAGATCTTTAGCGTTTTCATTACGAAAACTAGAATATGGTTCTCGTTAACTAAATAAAAAAATACATAATGTTTTCTATTTATTGCTATATAATATAATAGTTTCCCTATATCATTCTCAATGCTACACATAACTAACGTTGTGTGTCTCAAATAACTTACCTATTTATTTCTTCACACTGTTTTTACAAAAGCCTGATTATTTCGAAAGTGACATTTTGTGGGTTGGTTCTAGTTTGCATAACTATGTCCAATTACCATCAGCGTGCTGATTTTGATTTTTAATTCTATTTTTTATTACACAAGTTGAAACTTTTACATTCTCTTATTTATGTCATCCCCTGCGCTGACAAGCAGTAAAGCTCCTTGTGAATGAGTCCTTCACAACTCTAGAACTCGAATGTTTCTAAAAGTCAATAGGGATGACACAGTTTTACAAATATTTTTTTTAGGTGATTTAAAACTTCTGTTGAATAATATTCATTATAAATATGGCTCCAAGATTTTGAATTATCCATTATCTAGTTGAATTTCGTTGGAAAATTTTGGAATTGTGGTATCTGTGAAAGAGTCCGAGATGAAAACCTTAAATATCATATGTTTTTGTTTAATGATCTAAGTAGCACTGCATCTGATACACATGTGACTCGTTCCCGACACTTAGTGTTACAATAACTTTTTTATAAAAAAACCGACCTCAAAAATTCGTGGAATCACATCTATTTGCCAAGTTTTATTGAAGTCGGTTGCTAATTTGCCAGCCTTAGACGTGAGATATTTTCTTCAAATTTAAATGAGACCAATACTGAGGTATACTCTTTCAAACAAAAAAGATCCATCGCAATCTGTTCATAAATGCCTGATCACAAATGAGTAACCGTGTAACATGCGCACAAAAAAATACAGTCGGTTTTTAGAAGTCTTTTTATACATAACATCAAGTGATGACACGAACAAGTCGTGTGCCTGATAGTCAGCTACACGCCTGGCCATAAGAGATACAGTATCACTCATAGCTTTTAATTGTAAAGATCTGAGGGGCGGTAACACTGCTCTTGTCACCCTGAGACTTAAGTTGTCAAGTCCCATGTGCCTGTAATTTTACCAGCACCCTTACCCTCCAAAACCGGAATGTAGTAATGCTCACATTACAGCTTGGCGGCAGAAATAGGTAAGGTGGCAGTACTTCCCTGGATAACTTTTTTCACAAGGAGTTCTACTGCTACTAAACTGCTAGGCGGTTAAAAATAACACTAACTACTTGAAACAAATTATGTATATGTGACATTTTATAAGTTTCCTATTAAGGCATTAAAAATGAATTGACTAATTTGTTTGAAGAATCTGAAAGCCTCTCTTCTGAGAAGTTGTTATTTTAAAAATGTGATTTTGTTAAACCAAAAATGCAAATTACTTGTCTCCACGTCTTCGAGCATATTCACCATGTTTATCAGGTATTGGTAATGAATTTGAAAATTTACTTGGCAATAAGTAAGTAATATATTAAATAGAAAAGGAAAAATAGCGGGCTTTTAAAGTTACGACTACAGTCTATACAAATATTATTTTTATTTTAACTATGTTATGAAGAAAATACGAAGAAAGAAACAGTGATGAAGAAAGAAAGTCAGTATTCCTTACTTTGAATCAAATTACAAAAGACTTTATCCTGAAAATTACACTATTACGTTTTCAAAGTTTTTGTTTAAAGTGACTATAATGTGATTTAGAAAAGACTATTTAAAAAACTCAAACAAGAGAACTAAGTTATTTAAGAGACAGCGAAAACATAATATATTAGAACGACAATGGAAAATATTTATTGAGGATCCCGATAATTAAACGAAGACATGGCTCAAAGGACTTGTATCCAAGCCAAAACTCATAATAAAAAAACTAAATAGAAAAGAAAAAGAAAGACGGCGAAAATAAAATACACAAATTAAAACTACATATGGATCAAGTACGTTTTTGCCGGTTACTGAAAATCAGGGGCCTTACCATGAACTCTTATTTAACTAAAATGAATCTGTAATAAGAGTTCATGGTGCGGCCCCTGGTTTTTTTAACACCGATGGATATTTTGGTCAATTTTATAAGTTTCTAACTTAGAATAATAACGCATAGAATGATAGTTTCATATCAAACGAACTGTCACAAGTGAGGCAAAAATCAAATTCATGTAGGCTAGTTTTAGTAGTAGGTTAATTTTCGGTTTTAGTGAATATTTATATAAAAATACAAGTTGAAACGCGTTACTTCCTTGTGGAATGAGATGTTAGTATCTATTTTATGTTTGTCTGACGTATTTTTACACTCATTTCGTCATTTTTAGCTAAAATTCTTTATCTGTTCGTAGTGCAAGTTGACCTTGAGCACTGAAGGCCCGCCCGCTCGCGTAGGCCCTTTGGGAGCGCTTCAATTTGCCTCACTTAGCGTGTGCGGACTAGGTTTCTAACTCGATATTGGTCCCAATTAAATTTGAAGAAAATATTCTTCCTCTGAGGTGGCAAACTAGAAAACAAATCCGATTTCGCGCACTTTCTATTAACCGCTCCGAACAAAACTTGACGAATAGATGTAACTCCAATAAAAAAAAGATAAGCAAACTTTTAAAGACGGTTTTTTTTAAAGTATAAATTTATTACAGCTTTCCTGTGACAAATCCACAGTTCATGTACTATCACTTGTGTCTTGATTATACCAAACGTGTTTGAGTCGACAAAACAATTCGACTGCAATGTGGAATATCCGTCACATGATTAATTGTAATTGGTAATGTTTAAATGTTTATTGCGAAACGGTTATGACTGATTTAGCCAAAGCGTAGGTTCTATAATTGCGAGGTGCCCACACAAATCTTCTTGAGGCTTGGCTCATATAGGTCACGGGCATGGGATTTTTTCGGCACACACGGCCGCACATATGTGCCTATATAGTGATGCTTTCTGTTTTTCAAATTAACAATTAATAAAAAAAAAAATTTTTTTCAATTTAAAATTAAAAAAGACGGTACTACTGTATTTTTTTTAATTCAAGGGACGGAATGAACAAGTCGTGCGCCTGATGATAAGCGTATCGTCTCTCCATTACAGTTGCAGTGCTGCTCAGTTCTTTAAATCACAAATCAAACATCTGAGGGGCACTACCACTACGCCCGTCACCGTCAGACATAAGTTACAAATCCCATTTTTATCCATTTATTTAGTATTTTATTGTACAGGTAAATCAAGAATCACATTTTCAACACCTCCAATGAACACTACACCAATTTCATTTTTTGTTAATTTTCTGTTATTTTTGTAAACAGCCATATTTGTTTACTAATATTATGCTCCCCGAATTTAAACAAAAAAAAAACAAAAAAACGAATTTTGTAAAAAATAAAGAAACAGAACAAGTACAAAAATTTACTTGGCGTAGTGTTGGACGTATCTTTAAAAAAAAAGAAAAACACAAATAAAAGGTTCTGCTTACTTCTAAAGAAATTTCTTCCTGCAGACCTAAACAATTGTATTAAAATGTATGTATGTTCACAAAGAGCAACCCCTAGAGTTTCTTACTGATTCTTCTCAGGGGAATCTGCCTTACGAATGAGTTTAATCAATATGAAAATTTCAATCGTAATTTGTTTACAGGAATAAACACGTTTTTGAATTTTTAAAGGTCAATTTCCTAAGACTAATACCATATTATTATACAACAACAACATTTTCCAATTGCTAATTACATTATTCAAATCGAGGCTAACAATGCTGTGCAATTAACACACAGAAATTACATATATATTATGAATTATCTATTGCAAAATAATTTCGTAAAGATGAGGTCTCCTAAATTGCTTACAAAAGATAAGAATCACAGGGGACCTTGTGAATTAAAAGTTTGGTATCTCAAGAAATTAAGAACAACGCGTTAAATCATAGATCAAAGTTTATTACGACGCTTTTGTAATAGTAAGTCACGCATGGTCTAATTACAAATACATATTTATCATAACTAGGTCTCATTGAGGGTACATTCTTTAATACGTAACAAGTAGACGCCCATGTAATATCATTGATAATTATAACTTTTTCATTAAAAAAACTAACCTCACAAGTTTGCTTGTCGGCTTTTTTATTGGAATTACGTCTATTTGCCAAGTTTTATTGCAACCGGTTAACGGAAAGTGTGCGAAACGGGATTCATCCCCTAGATTGCCACCCCTAGAGATGAAATATTTTCTTCAAATTGAAATGGTTATTAACTATAACCATTTCAATTTGAAATGCAAACCAATATGCTACGTTCGTCATAAGAACATAGGTGCCTTTTTACTTTGAATAACAAGGAAGTATCATGAGCAAACAATACTATCTCATGTTCTACACCCTTCAAGAAGCTAAAAAGTCATGAATATAAACTAAAAACAAAAATGGACCTAGAATTGAACCTTGAGGAACCTTGAACCTTGAGTAGCAGTACAGCTAGTTGTGAAAGAGCTTATGGTTTTGAAGGATATTGAAACTACAAACACATACGACTTGTCAAGTTATCTAAGGGTGACGGTGGTAGTGGTAATACCCCTCAGGTCTATCGATTGAAAACTCTGAGTGACACTGCAACTGTTATAGGTAGACGTGTCGCATACCACCGGGCGCACGACTTGTTCGTGTGTTACTTGATACCAATAAAGAAACTAATTTGTTGAAATGCATATGAATAAATGTATAATGTACCGTTTACATGTATGTCTAATGTTTGGCGTGACACGGTAGAAATATACTTTGTTACAAGTAAGGTTAGACCTAATTTCGGTGGCAATTTTAATATTATAGCAAAACATTAAATAATATTTCAGGTTACTACACTCGAATTTGAAATGATATTTTTTGATAATATTCTACAATATTTAAATAATAGAAAATGTCACCGAAATTGGATACGGAATTTTTTTTATACTAATGTAAGTGCACATTTGATGAGGTCAACCATTTAGCATGCACACTTAAATAATGCCTATTCACTCTCCTCTTGAAAAGGTCCAAGTTATAACGTTCAGGGGACAAGACTGCAGGCAGGGAATTCCACTCCATTCCTATATGAATGTGGAAGCCTGTAAATTACCCATTTCCACAAATAAAATTACGTACATATTATGATGAAGGACTATCACACACATAGACAAAACTCACGAGATAAATATATGCAAGCCATACAAATATTTCTCCCGGCCCGGGCATCGAACCCGTGACCTCTTCTGCGTGGCAGTCAGTTAAGAGGCAGTTCCTCTTTAACTCCTTGAAATTCGATAGGAACTAAAACTTGTAAAAAAATTACCTAACACGTTCTTACGTTTTTTTTTCTAATGCGATAACAACTTATAATTCTTGATCATGTATAATACATTTCTTAACAACAGAAACATTTTAGAACGTCAATGTCAATTCCGAATTTGGGACGGTCTCACTTCCGAAATATACATCAGGCGTACAAAGCGTTCAAATAACATGTAAAGACATGACGAGGTCGTTAAAAATCTCGGTTATCGAGCACTGTTGGGTTCAACAAAAGCGTTGGATCCGAGTCAAATTAACTTCTTTGTAACCGATAATGTTAGTAGTAGTTAAGGATGTGAATTGTGCCGCTATCAATGGAGATATTAATCATTGACCAATGTAGCTTGTTGCTTTAATGCAGTTGGAGAAGTCTTCGGCTTTGAATAAAAAGATCTGTTTTTCTTTTCATTTTTTTTTTTATAGTACCAAGTGACATAAGTTCGATACCTCCAATAAACACTACGCCAACTTAAGTTTTGGACGTGTTCCGTTTTTATTTCGTTTTTTGCATTGACTTACAAATAAATGGACGACGGGTCTAACACAAAAACCACGAAAAAATGTCCCAAGTCAACCTATTTAAACGTAGTGACATTTAAAGGAATATGAAAATGCTAAAATGTTGAATTTAAATTGTAATGTCATCGCAGTACTGTCTAATTTTGCTTGCTTCGCTGTCAGTCGAACAAACGAAGACTTTTTTTTTTTTTTTTTTTTTATACATGACAGGCAAATGACTCCACTCCACCTGATGTTAAGTGGAAAGTGGTATCCAAACGCGAAGGAACCTAGTGCAGCGATGAAATCCTCACTGCACTAGCCACCTCCACCCTGCCAGCCTACAATATGCCTCTTCACGCCTCGTTTGAAGGACCCCATATCACTAGAGCGTGAACGACGCTCTGTATACGATATTAACGCCCTATAAGTTCGGACACTTTTTAGCGTGAACCCGACGTCCATATAATTGTAAGTCAATGGTTTTTTGTTAATTTTTTTCACAAACTCCGTATTTTTTTCGAAAATCGTTTTTTTATTTCTTTACTTTTTTTCACAAAATTCTAAATATGCGTGGTTTCAAATATAACAGTATTCATTGGAGGTATTGAGTTGAAAAGCCATTGCGTGTGGCAATTGCTGGTGAAATCACCAGCACTCTACCCTTCAAAACCGAAACGCAGTAATGCTCACATTACTGCTTGGCGGCAGATATAGGTAAGGTGGCAGTCTTCTTATCATAAAATAACATAACACTAATGACTGTTAAACTACAACGAGCAGGAAGAGACTGATGCCAAAGACAAGCGAAAGAGGTTTGTGAGGAAAGCCGTGAGTGGAGGTTCATGATCTCTATCTACCTCAGTGGAAGACACGCGTGATGACACATGCATGCGAAATTGTAACTTACGCCTTCATGAATTTAGAAAAAATATAAAAGTGAGTAACTTGATAAATTTCTCACAGGTGACAATGAAAAAAACTTTATAAAAACTTGTTATTGGTTGTGTCGTCACTGCGCTGCAGTGTAATTGGACGAGAGCAAAAAAGGCACGTGACCGAGAATAATTCTTATTGGATCACTATAAAAAACCCTACAGTTCCACCTGTTCTAGTCGTTAAGGGGAGTACACGAAGACTCATTCATTCTGTTGCAAAAATTAGAAGAATTATTGTAACTTTTTTTAATAAAACGACCTCAAAGCTTTGTAGAATTATATCTATTTGCTAAGTTTTATTGAAATCGGTTACCGGAAAGTGCGCGAAACCGGATTCATCCCCTAGTTTGCCACCCTTTGAGGTGGAATACTTTCTTCAAATTAAATGGGACCAATATTCGCAGTCAAAGGCGAATTGTAAACCTCCTCCTTTTTTTTTGAAGTCTGTTAAAAATAAGTAACAATTTTAATAATTTCTCTAACATATTTTTTACATACAAAATAGACATGAGCCAAAACAAACAGGTCGCGCGTATACTGGAGAATTCTAGAGTAATTTCGAGAATTCCCACAGCTAACGTATTGTATATAGTTAGTACGTACAATTGACAATAAAATTCAGTACGCTATGTACATTTTCGTTACGAAATTTCACTTTCATTCAGTTCCGGAGCAATGTAAATTGAGCTTTAGTCTATAGTATGAACTACGATGATGAGCGACACGCCTATACACAACAGTTGCAGTGACACTCAGAGCTTTGAATCGCAAAGATCTGAGGGGCACTGCCACTGCGCCCGTCACCCTGAGACATAAGTTGACAAGTGCCATGTGCTTGTAATGTCACCAGCACCCTTATCCTTTGAAAACCGGAACGCAGCACTGCTCGCATTACAAATAGGTAAGATGGCAGTACTTCCCTGTGTGTTCACCATTTTTTGTCTTAAGATGGCGTACTGATTTTTCGTAATCTGTTCAAAAGTTAATATACCAACAAGGTGAACATACCTTTGACACCCCACAAACTTTTGTAGTGCGCAATTTTTAATGAAAATAATTACGTTTAACAATCGACAGCTTTTGACTAATTAAATAAAATTATTTTATTGTTATACCACGTCCAACATAAATTGAACCCTGACACATAAGCTATTTAGCACTTTTCCGTGATGAGATGAAGGTTACTAGACAGAGGCGTAGGTGGATTTATGACTGGCTTTATTATATTTAGGAAACTAATTTGTACTCTTCGTGTAATTAAAATTCACATATATTTCACGTAGTTCGTGTGTCATGTGATGAAAGCTCTTTTGACGTATTATCACAATATGTTTATCATGTTATTGATACTAGAATGGTCAAACCAAACGTGAATTCCGCTTTGCTGTTTTGAGCTGGCAGAGTTCATCTATTAGTGGGAGTGCGTAATCGATAGGCCAACATTATTAAGTTTTTAAATAATGGAATAATGTAACTTTTAATTGACAAGGTTGTATTTGAAGGTGCAACAATTAAAATAAAACTAATTGGTGCTTTTGTATGGAAGATGTTTTGTATTTTACCGATTGAGGAAATCCTTAATAAAGGCCAGGTTAAAAATATCATGAATAGATGGATTGTATGAAGATTAACACGAGTGGAGACGAAAGCAGTCTTCCAAGAGAGTATATAATATATTTTTTCTACTCCTGTAGTTTAATCTGTCAATTATAATTTCATGAACCATATCACAAAGGCGCTCTTTTTAGTTCTGAATCAAAATTCTATTGTCTATGGTACTCGCCACTGGGCTGAAATTTCATTGAGAGTTTTGTACTCAGAACTATAATGAGTTTGAAAAAAAGAACGTCGTGTTGTTACTAATTACAATATTAATTAGGACGCAACTCAAACGTTATACTGCCTCCTGGGAGCCTACCACAACCTCTTAAAACAATATTACTTTAACCTTACATTGACGTTTCGTACCATAACGCGATTAAAGTAAGGTTATTGTAATGTTAAAACTATGATGTTTTGTTGGCAGCTTTGTGACTATTCATTCACTCAGTTCGTACTAAGACGCGACTTTAACATTAAAGTAATATTGCTCTTACGTCAAATTTAGTAATCTTAAAATAGTTACACGGATGCAATGGAAACAATATTATTTTCAGTTTTATTGTCTTAATATTGTAATGATTAAAAGTTAAGTTGAACTTATTTATTTACATATATCTCTCCAATATTTTGTTTATTTTTTATTTAATAGCACCTATGTGCTATTATTATGTGAAAAATAATTCTTCGTTAAATAAAAATACGGGATGTTTATTTCGTAAAATTATAACAGCGCCATCTATATGCTCCGTGGTGAAACTAACACTTGACACTAGACTATAGTTCCAAACTCGCAACGTGACTATCAAGACTCAGGTTGTTTTATTTATTTTTCTTCATGAAAATGCGGAATAATGATTGAAAACAATGTCATTTTAATAGATTTTATTATGACATACTTTTCTTTTCTTAACAGCCAAAATTCTCTGAATGTAAATCAGTCAAATCTAAATCATTCGTTATTTCCATCACTTTTGCAATAACACATTACTTGGTTGACAGGTTCGTCATGGTACGAATATGAGTAATATTACAATAAGCTTACTTTAAGCTTACATTTAAATAAGATTGTTTTAGGAAAGGTTATGGTAGGCCCCTTAAATTGGCCTATAAGTCTTGCAACCGAGCCATAAATCTTCACACGAAAAAAATTTTGGTTAGAATATTTGCGCTACTGTGGTTTAAGACATTTATTCTCGCTAAGAATTATAAATAACTCACTTACATGAGAACACAGAGAAACATATTATTACAATTTTTTTCTTTAGAAAGCGTACAAGGACGCTAGTTAAACTATAAAATAATAGTTTTACCCGCATTCTAATATAATACCAGACAACACGATCTCAGGTGCTAACTATTGGATGTACTAACAGACTACGCCCACTGCTTATACTAGATGTGGCTCAGTATATTAATTAAAAAATACTTTGCCGGTTCTATTCTATATCTTTTTTTGTAGCGTTTTTTTTTGGTTGTCGTCTAAATATATGAAGAGGCTGTATGGTGCAACCTTTGACTACCCTAATAAATAGGAGAAAATTCATTAAAAAAAATTGCGTTTGTTCTCATGGATTGTTAACAGAATATACGGATTCGCTCTGGACCTTTTGGATGGAAAAGTGTCGTTTTTATTTTGACTTTCAAATATTTTGTGAAATCTAGTTTAAAGTGGAATAGGATAGTGCTATTGTGCCTTAATCGAAGATTAAAACGCGAAATTATACGAATCTCAAACTAAAATACCCGTATCGGCCCGTTTTTAAGTAATCCCGAGTCAATCCAAGCACGCCGCCTCAAATTGCCTATCCTCTTTGTGGCGGCCATATTTACAGAAACATATTTAAACTTCATGTTTAGGCTGATGGCTTTGCCAAAGCCTTAATAAACTTAAAAAAAAACAGAATATACATTAAATATTGGTTGTGTTACATTATTTTATTTACTCGTAGAATAAGTATTGTATGCAATCGTTACATCATTACGTCTTAAAATCTCGTTAGGCCATTCGGTAAAGCCTCGTGGCCTAAACACGGTATTCGACTTTAAGAACCCACATTATGCTATGATTGAATAAAATACTATTTAGTAACCGTAGAATTTAAAGTTCGAACAGTTCTCCATTGCGTATTTCTCCTGGGAGGTAAGCCACAAGCCCGGAACACAGAGCAACGTCGATCTGTTTGTGCCAAAGTACACAAGCACACTTACCGTGCTGACAACGCGCCCACGAAACATGGTCTCATGTTGCTACATTCTCTGGTCGCTGAAGTCCAGGGTGCTGGCATCTTTCACAACATCTTTCTTTTATTAGCAAACCTAGCGTATCAAATATGTATGTAATATAAGAAATTAGGATGTAAGCGATTTGGTTATTACTGTAAATTTACATTGTGTTTTTAATAAATAAATTAAAATAAATTGAGAAAGAGTTCGTCTATCTATGTCCGACTCGTGTCATTTCCGAATCCGAGAAATGATTTTCTCGGATTGGGATCGGACATAGTGCACAAGCGACATCCAAAGTGGGTCTGAGTTTTCTGGATTTGTGTAGTCTCGGATTCGGAGCAAATAAAAAAAAGAAAAAGAAGGTTAATATTAGTTACGTCCTTTGCGCAAGCTGTGTTCACTTATATTTAGTTGTGCAATTAGATAAAATCTCCACCATATTTAATTTACTGTATGCATTGACTTACAAATAAATGGACGACGGGTCTAATACAAAAACAACGAAAAAAATGTCCCAAGTCAACCTATTTAAACGTAGTGACATGTCAAGGAATATGAAAAAGCTAAAACGTTAAATTTAAATTGTAAAGTCATCGCAATACTGTCTAATTTTGCTTGCTTCGCTGTCAGTCGAACAAACGAAGACTAGAGCGTGAATGACGCTCTGTATACGATTTTAACGCCCTATAAGTTCGGACACTTTTTAGCGCGGACCCGACGTCCATATAATTGTAAGTCAATGACTGTATGTGAAATAGTCGTTGAATCTACAAAATGAAGAAAATAAATATTTGGATTGGCCAGGTGGCTATTCACTGTATCAGCAAGAAAAAAGGTATCACCATAATTGCTTTGACCAGCGAACGCGGTGACGATCGTAATGAAGCTACGACCTAATAAGGTTGTAAGTGGTTGTGCCTAGTTGTTGTTAGTATGAATGGTATGCAGTCGTAAATTAATTAAACTCACACTCGTCTCACATACCGATTGCCCGTTCTTGTCAAACGTCTCTTGTTCAAACTTAAAGTGAAACAATCTCCATTTTATAAGTAAACAAATTATACTTCAAATCGAGACATTGATTGAAACAAACTGAATGAAATCAGTAGAATTAGAGCCCCTTGCGAAACAGTTCCTCCAGGCAAGTACTGCCACTTTAGCGTTCCGGTTTTGAATGGTTAAGGGTGCTGGTTAAATTACAGGCACATGAGACTTGTCAACAGTCGTTTTAAAGCTGTAAGTGGCATTGCAACCACTGTGTACAGGCGTGCCGCTTACCACCAGTCGTACGACTTCTACTTCGCCGTATTTGTTTTATGATACCAAATGGTAAAATAAAAAAAAAATTGAAATGAAATTATTTATTGGTAACATTCAATATTTGTAAAACGGACATTACGTTAATGTCACATTTCAAGTCAATGTTTACGTCATTCACGATTAATTATAAAATAAACAGTACGTAGCATTCGATTTACAATACATTATGTCACATTTACATTATATTACATGTCATAAAAAATTAAATTAAATTAACACAATAACAAATAATCAAAGGTAAATCATGATACGATAGAAATTACATTATGACATTTGATTTTAAGAAATAACGAATTCTTGAAGGTCACAGAATTGTTTTTCTAGAAGTCACTTTTTTAACTTAATCTCAAAGCTAAACGGTGAAGCTGCGTCCTTGATATCATATGGTATCTTATTGTATACCAGTGCTCCTATTATGTAGACAGATTGTTCTGACTTGGTTAATTTGGACGGAATCTTTTAATCGTTAAAGTATGTGTTGCCGCGTAGTGCATACCTTTTCAATTCTTTCAAATCCCATTACGCTAAAACTTTTCTAAGTAACAAATACAAACATGTTACAATTATCTATTAACGACGTTCAACATCGTAAACTCATGGTACTGATATTAAGTAGCTTGCAGTAATCAAAATATAATACACAAATGGTAATAATATTCCATGGAAGGTAGGATGACTATTAAAATTATCATAGATAATTCAAATACCTTGCACGTTACAAGATTCTTAGAGGGTGTCGAGATATGTTCCTTCAAGTTCCAAGCCCTTGTATGCAATGAGTAGGCAGATATTTGTTTGTGCTTGTTGTGTACTGCAAGCAGGCAGGTATTGCATATCGCGACGTATATCTTGTGAAACGTGGTATTTTTTTATAATACGGGTCTAACAAGTCAAGCCAAAGACCAATGGTGTTATATTTCTTTAGCCCTGTAAGCAGCCACCGCTATGCCCCATCTGTTGCCTTTAGCAGGTCTTCCGGTTGCAGCTGGTTGGACACAGTGGGCATGAGAGCAAGAGAGACATGTTTTGACTGGTGGTATGCGACACGCCTGTCCATATCAGTTGCAGTGCCACTCAAATCACGTCACCCTGAGACATGAGTGTGTCTGTAATTTCGCCAGGACCCTTACTTTTCAAGACCGGAACTCAGTAATGTTCACATTATTGCTGGGTGGCAGAAATAAGTAAGGTGGCACGAACGATCTACTACTATTAGTTATCACTCGTGACGAAATATTATAAGTATTATAACCATTGACTTACAATTATATGGACGTCGGGTCCGCGCTAAAAAGTGTCCGAACTTATAGGGCGTTAAAATCGTATACAGAGCGTCATTCACGCTCTAGCCTTCGTTTGTTCGACTGACAGCGAAGCAAGCAAAATTAGACAGTACT
>NW_020653757.1:1559513-1561901 GCF_003589595.1 Hyposmocoma kahamanoa
AAAAAAACACATTGATTTTTGCTCCTTCGTCTTTCGTTAATACAAACACCCAAATGTTCCGCTGACAATGTTGCCATATTTATTTTTCAATTGATCTTGCTCAAGTCAAACCGATAAATATTTTATTTCTATAAAACGGTAAATAAGCACAAAAAGTTTTTTTTTTACATCCAGTTCATATTATTTTTATAACATTCATATGGTAAAAGCACCTTTGCCTCACGATCACATGTGGTTTTGTTACGCCAACGATACGAACAATAGTTACAAAAGACTAAAAAGATACTTGTGATATTGAGAGGGACGCAGGTTGCAGGCTGCAGTCCGTAGCAACATGTTCGGCCCGTAGGTTCGCACGGTATGAAAACTGTTAATATCACTCTTTTCAAAACTTATTGCACATCATTCTATACATGCATCCTATGGATCCAATATACGCAACAGGCTTACAGCGACCTAAGTGTCTTGTATAATAATGCCTTCAGGTTTCTATTGGGGCTGCCGTGGCATTGTAGTGCGTTAGGGATGTTCGCAGAGGCGCGCATGGGTAACTTTTATGCCAATAATGAGGAAAACGTGCGTTTCCATCGTCGAGTACATAACCAGAAATCGAGATGAAATAAAGGTCATCCATCCCTGGCAACTCATTAGGCAAATGGGCCTTATGTCGCCTTATGCGCCAACAACTGACCGACGTACGTACGTGTCCGAATATTCCAAAAATATTCTGTATTCATTGTAATAAAGATAACATCTCTAACAATGGGGGGCTATTCCATTCGGTGGTGTGGGAAAAACAGCAAAACATCCAATTACAAAACGTACGGAATCACATTTCATCGGCAATTAAATATTAAATATGTATTTTTTTCAGTTTTCGTTCATAATTGCAAAGTTCTAGTTAAACTAGTCGATTTGAAGTAAAACAATTGATGATATCCGTCAATCGTTTCGAATTCGGGCTGGCCAATCGGAGCGAAGTTGTCACCGTAATGATTTGGCAGAATAGTTTTCGAACAAATTTAATGACATTTCGTCTCTAATTCTGGTTATAAACTCTATACTTAATTTGTTCTATGGTAAAGGTACTTTTGCCGTAAGATCACATGTACCTTTGTTATACCAAGAATACGAAGAATAGTTACAATAGTATAGGGCGATAAATAAATAATTACGAAGGAAACTATTAAAAGCCCGATGTCGAAGACTGAAGGCTTTCGGAGTCGAGATTTGTAATTCCCATTCCGCCCGTGAAACATACAACGTTTTTCATCACACTTGCAATCGTAAATATTACGATTGCATGCAGACTAACTTGACTATAATGCCTCAAATAAAACCTTCAGGCCTTTTTTCTTCTCATTACAGCCATAGTCGTGTAATGAGAAGAAAAAAGGCTAGAGAGTATTATTTGGGGCATTATATTCAAGTTAGCTTGCATGCAATCATATTATTTACATGCAAGTGTGAAGAAAAAGTCATTTCATACCGGTTATTTCATTTCTAATGTAATAATGTTGTATAAAAAAGCTTAGCACGTGGTATATCACATGATGAACTCTGATCGCAGTAGTTATTTCAAAAGCATTTACGCCTACGCGTTGCAGCTACCATTGAAGATCGTCGAGTCGAGCGAAGTACATCCTTGTCGGTCGATCCTTTTCGATGATCGATGGGGCCAAGGTTCTTTTGCGAGTGGATCATCAATCTTAGATCTAACTTTTAATAGCTCACGATTTAACTAAGGTATGTAAATAACTTTTATACAATGGTACTCCAGGTGGCCCAGTGGTAGAATACTTGCTTCTCAGTTGAGATGCTGACCGTTCGAATCCCTGATTATACTTTTGGATTTTCAGGTCATAATAGGACCTAAACCCTCTCCTTCGACGAAATACGTAAATTCGTAAAAGAACACCCAGAATCCTTCACAAAGAGGAAAGATAAAACAATAGATTAATGTTACCTACCTCACGACTGACTGTACACTGTAACAGTCTCTTGTAATATCCATAAAAATATTTCATAAATTGCCCAATTCTTTGAAAGAAGAAACCAACTATATATGCTTCATTAAAAAACGAAAAGAGAGAGAATGTTTCAACGATACATTGACATAAAAGTACTAAAAGTACAAAAGTACAGTTAACACAAATATATAATAATGAAATATATAAAGTAACATAAAAATTCGTAAATAAATAATAATTGAACATGATAAAAGCTACATGGTTCTATCTATTTTCAATTTTATTAATCTTAATCAAAATAATATGCTTTCTTTGTAAAGGGTAAATCCTCCCCCTCTCTCTCTCTATCTCTCTCTCTCTCACTCACTCATACACACACACACACACACACACACACACACACACACACACACACACA
>NW_020653757.1:1561911-1588260 GCF_003589595.1 Hyposmocoma kahamanoa
ACACACACACACACACACACTTTCTCTCTCCTTCTCTCGCTCAATAATTTGCAGTGCCCAACAGAGTTCATAATGCGCTGTTAACTTAGCAAGAAGCCTTTTCCATCCTATGTGACTTTGATATGGTAAATGATGATGATGTCCCCAAGCAGCAGACCTCATACAGCAGCGTCCGACTTCAGACTTGTTTCTACAGAGACAGAAGGCAGTCTATCTTTAGTTGAATATCTTTAGTGACGATGAGGTCGACGATGGAGGATGCACACCTAAATAATGCCTATTCACTCCCGCCTTAAAAAGGCCCAAGTTATAGAGTTCAGGGAACAAATCCATAGGGAAGGAATTACACTTTAATGCTGTCCGCTACATAAATGTGAAAGCGTAACGCTTTGTACGAGTCAAGGGTAAAAATGAATAAAAATTGGGCAATCTTAATTTTATATTGTAGAATCTAATAGTGTCCACCTGTAATCTATCTCTTCAAATGTGGAAAAAAACTGAAAAATCTGTTTAAACATATTTAATATTGCAAAATAAAAATAACTAATAAGGAAAATGACATATTTAAGACACCATTAGACATAATTTGTTTCGTGTAGTTCATTATTTTTATCACTTTCATGTGATAAAAGCATTTTTGACATATGATCATGTGACTTTATTATAACAAAGGTAAAGTTATTTTCACGCGTGCCATCTGTACTCTCAATCAAGTAGCCACAATTGAGTTAATTCATTGCCTTACATATAATATTATGTTATGTTTCTTAGATTATTTTTTTTATGTGCCTTCTCTGACGAATTAAGTTTTGCCTGTAACACTAACTGTTAAGTTGTGATGTACTAATAAATAAAAAAAATATATTTTTTTATATAATACTGACTGGACGAAGAAGAGTGCGCCTGTTGTTAAGCCAAACGCCTGTCCGCAGCAGTTGCAGTGCCACTCAGAGCTTTAAAACGCAAAGATCTTAGGGACACTGCCACTGCACCCGTCACCCTTTTTTTTTTTTCTTTTTTTTTTGACAGGGGGAAAATCTTTATGGATACCCCTGAGCCCAGGGAGACTCAGGGGTTATGTGGGGACTCTCCCTCCAGACTGGAGGGCCTACCCCACTAAAACCCCCCCGGGTTTCCCTCTCGCCGGTTGAGTCGGCGCCGTGGGATCAGTGAACATTCACCACCTACGCCAGGGCTCCCGCGCCAACTGAGGGGCGAGTCGGTTGTCCTCCGACCCGCCCCCCAGACGAGTGAGGCCGTGCAATGCAGGCTACGGAGTCCCTGTTAAGAGCCCGCTGGTCTCACTAGGGGTTCAGGGGAGCAGCGAACTGCCTTCGCCTTCTCCCCGTACGTCTGCGCCGGAGCGGGTGCGCGTCTGCCGCGTCCTCGCGCACCCGCTCCGCGGCCTCCTTTTGCAACATAACCTCTGCGCAAAAGGGGGCCACCGCCTCCCAGGACTCCTCGCTATCGAGCATGGCGGCAACCACCCTCGGCAGCGAGAGGTCCTGCCCTACAGTCCCCGTCAGAGTGCGGCGCTGCTCATCCCACCGGCTACACACCTCTAGGGTGTGCTGCGCGGTGTCATTCGCAGCGCCGCACTCGTGGCACGACGGGGACGGTTCCCTCCTCGCCACCTTGTGCAGGTAGTGACCGAAGCAGCCGTGCCCGGTCAGCACCTGCACAAGGTGGTACGACAGTGGCCCGTGGGACCGGTTTACCCACTCTGCACCCGTCACCCTGAGACATAAGTTGACAAGTCCCATGTGACTATTGTTTCACCCTTACCCTTCCCAACCGGAACGCAGTAATGATCACATTATTGCTTAGAGGCAGAAATAGGTAAGATGGCAGTACTTCTTTGGTTGAACTCTTTTACAAGGAGCTCTACTGCTAATAAAGTTATCCCTGCTCTACTTAACTTGAAAACCTATTTGTTGATAGCAATAACATATTTTATTATTTAACCTATAAAAGAACTATCTACCATTATGGTAACCATAAATCGCAGTTAGTACTAATTGAGGGTAATCGTGTCATGCAATCAACGGCATCCTGTGCAAAGACGGTTAACGCATCTGAGTTTGACTAAATTGTTTTATGGTTACTGTATCTAACAAGCACTATAAAGTTACGGTACGAGTAACAAAAGGGGTAAAGGAGGATGTTTAATAAAATCATAATGATGTGGATTGATTTTCGGTCCAAAAATATCAAACAATTTTTTTACATCAAGTGAGAAGACGGATTGGCTTACAGATGGTGACTTTATTGTATTTTAATCGACTTCAAAAAAGAAGGAGGTTTGCAATTGAACTGTATTTTTTTTCTTTGAACAGTGGTTCTGGGACCAACTCAATGGGAGGATGGGAGCTGGAGGACAAGGAAGAATCTTGAGAATGACGGTCTGTGGAGAAAATGGGACAAGATCGTGTCACGAAGAGAGCTTATTTGGGACAAGCGAAAGGATGTCAACCGGTCGGATGTCTCAGGTACCGCTGGATCGATGAGACCAGACAGATCTCAAGGATTTCGGTGCTAGTGGCTGGAAGGAGCAGGTTCAGAACCGAGAGGCGTGGCAGAATCTTTGGGTCACAGCGCTACCGAAGTAAGTATGTATATTACGCGACTCCTCCGGCATTTGTCAACCGATTTTGATGATTATTTTTTATTGGAAAGAGAATACCTCAGTATTAGTCCCATTTAAATTAAAATTAAATATTCAACCTGTAAGGGTGGCAAACTATTTCAATAAAACTTAGCAAATAGATGTAAATCCACAACGCAACAATTTTATGTTTTCTTAAAGAAAAGTTATAATTATACGGAATACGATTAAATTAGACGGATGCTGGTGAAACTGTAGGCACATACTGAAAATGTGAGTGGCCAGGAACCGGAGAAAAAGCGATAAAAGGTGGGATGACGATGTAAGGAGATTACACCGTCACAGGACTTATCAACTTTGTCTCAGGGTGAAGGGTGCAGTACCAGTGCCTGCCAGGTCTTAAAAAGCTCTGGATGGCACTGCAACTGTTATGGACAAGTCTGTCGCTTACCACCAGGCGCACTTATTCGTCCCATCATTTGATATCATTAAAGAAACAATACCATCGCGTTAAAACGGTTTATTTGACTTTATTTACCTTATAAGGTAAGGTGAGCTGTGGTAGCCCAATGGAAGAATGGTTCCTTCACCGGTAACGGTGGCGGTTATAAATATAAATATATAATTATAAGACAACATCGCATACGCTTCACATCACAGCTTGGATAAAATGCTTCACTACCCTTGGAAAAGATGTAGAGTCCCCAACCCAGAGAGCGCACCCTCTCCACTCACCTTCTCCTCCTACTTACTCCTTGGAAGACACTCGTACCCAACAGTGGAACGCATTATAAGTTGATGATATTTGATGATGACCTCACCGCTTACAATTTCTATATGACAGCTTCATCCGCGAAACGTGTGTTGCGTGAGAAAAAACATTAAAGATATTCACAATTACATAGAAAGAAACCGGATGGTGTCTCTAGGAATATTTTTCTTATTAAAACGACAGTTTAACAATTTGATTAATAGCTTAGCGATTTAATCACTTATAATTGAAAGAGGATTTAATTAAAATGGGTGGTTGTTTCGCACGTCTAGTTATTAAGATTAAAATAGCGATAATTTGGCTAAAAGTATTTTATCCGACCGTTTTTTGTGTGCATGTTACGCGATAACTTAAATAAATTAGATTAATTTGTAAACCGATTTTGGTGATTCTTTTTTATTCAAATTTGAAAATATTCCACCCTAAGAGTGGCACATTTAGAGAATGAATTCAGTTTATTGGATTTCAGAAAAATGAGATTTGTCAAATCATATCTCAGGGCGAAGATGGCAATGGCAGCACACCTCAGACTGTTGCGATTAAAGCTCTCTAAAACCATAAATACCTTTTTTTATCACGTCCTAATCGGGCAACAAAGTTCCTATCTAATATTCCGGAAAGTAAAATTAGATGAGTACCTATGACACGTGAACCATTGTACAAAATACCTTGTTAAAATGTGTTCTTGTGCAGTACCTATGATGCTATTAACTCTTAAGTGAAAGGAAAGAAGTGATCTTCACGAATTGTTATTACATGTTTCGAAAGACAGAAGGGATTCACAATTGATTTGATGCCATTTGGTTATTGCAATAGGCTTCTAATAGGGTACAACGATTTACATTGAAGAGGTGTCAAACAAGAACACAGAACCATTTATAACCGACTTCAAAAAAGGAGGAGGTTCTCAATTCCATGTCATTCAAATAAAAGTAATTCCACTAACTTTTGGCCTCTGTTTTTTTAAATAAAAAAGTTATAATTATTTACAAACATGACGACCTTTGAACTTAATCATTATCTTAGGTCGCAAATCTAAATTCACAGAATAGGCACCGTCACGATCTGTACATTTGTGTGTTTTGTGCTAGTTGCAAATTTCTTAAGAAGTAGTACAATTTGAGCGCATGCGAAGAAATCTTTCGATAAAAGAGAGAGAGAATGAGAAAGTGAGAGTACCTGAGTGTGCGTAAGAGAGACATAGATAGTGTACATTAATCACTCACCCTGCATGTACAAGATGCCTCTTCACACCTCATTTGAAAGACCCCATATCGTAAGACGGAGGGAATACGCGCGCTGGAAGGGAGTTCCATTTGTCGAGTATGTAAGAGAGAGCGAGTTATATGATTGTGTAGGAAAATTATTCAGTAATTTTTTATTTAATGGGGAAGGGTGGAAGTATTCCAATTACCTACGTCTCAGGGTGACAGGCGCAGTGACGATGAGACATTTGCGATTTAAGAACGATGCCACACGTTCCCACTCGTGCCCGCTTCGTTTCCTAGTCCCTTGTCGGATGCGCACGCGCGCGCTGTTTCAACGCACTGTGTGGCATGTCGTTCTGATTTACATGTAGTACAACTCAGTTGCGTCGACGCAACGCCCGTATGGCATTTCCCTAAAGTTGTGAGTTTCACTGTCACTGCTATAGACAAGCGTGTCGCGTACGACATGACGCACGACTTGTTCATCCCGTCACATGGTATCATAAACAAAAAAACTAAATACTTTTCACGTCTGTCACTTATACCAAGGTTAACCAATTGCATATACTGGAATTTTATCTTCAAAACCGAAACAAAACCATTTTCCCATTGCTCTCATAACACCGACACAGTTATTCATAAAGATCAAAGTGTTAACAATAAAAGAACACTGTCCAGTGCATTTACTAAACGATTTAGTAGCTAATGAGTCCTTGTTATAACATCAATTGAAGCGAATGAATAGTTATTAAAGATCATTACCCCTCTTCGATGCTCGTTAAGATGCTATTAGTTTTAATTTTGCGATAGAAAACATTGACGAAAGTCAGTACAAATAAATGGAGGAGCAACCATGATTTTGATTTAATAAAAATGCAGCAGAAATGTAGTAGACAATAATGTCTTGGAAATGTTATGAAATTTTACTTTTTTTTGTAATAAGAAGTGACGGGACAAATAAATCGTGCGCCTAATGGTAAGCTATACGCCTCACAGTGGGCCTAAATTGATAATTCTTGTACATAGGAATAACTTGTGGAGTATCGAGCTCACTTTTTTATGTGATAGATAATAACATTCCTAACAACTTTTATTCTTGTATAATTTCTTGAACAGTTGATAGTTTCGGAGATAAAAATATTTTTTATTTTGTACGGAGAAATATGCATTTTACTTTTTATTTTAATATATACGAAAATGTAATGTGCGTGGGTTACATACGGTATAGTTAGTTAGTTCTATGTAGTAAATAATCCGTCTGCATGTACTTGCAGTTTTGTAAGTAAAGGTGCGGCAGACTTGCCAACTTTTTTACGTACTTTTTTAACAAAATACATAAGCTTCGATTAAAGAAAAAATAATTTTAGTGTAATTTAGAGAATGTTATAAAAATAATATGAAAGTTAAGCAGAAATTCGTGTTAAAAAATAAATAACAAATCTAAAACTTTGCCACCTTTTTATTCGTAAAACCGTAAGTACAGATGGATTATTTTTTCTTGATAAAGAATGATTGGACCTATACTGTAAATAAACCACACACATTACATTTTTCCACATTTCAAGATAAAAAATAAAATGTTTATTTCTCCAAACAAAAAAAAAACAAAAAGTATTTTTCTCTGAAACAATCAGCTTTTCAATTGACTAAAATTGATTCCATAATTAAATAATAATTTAGCCTAAAATTTATATTTATATATTATAACATTTTATTTCCGGCATTTTTTAATCAGCTTTTAGGAATACAGAACTGAGTTTTTTCTTATGATTAATAATAACATTCCTGATAACTTCTATTCTTATAGTTTCTGAGAAAAAAATTATAAAAAAGTTTTGTAATCTACAAAATTTCTACAAATCCACAAAACTTTTTTCAGAAATCGGAAAAAACTTTTTACCACACATTTTAAATGAAAAATTTTTGTAAAAATTGCCTTTTATCTTGCTGACTGTACCATTGTTTCAAAATCTGTAAATGCCAATCAAAATATCTTCAAAATTCATGGATTCCTAGAACCATTTTCCTGTCCTGTAACTGCAACGATTAAGATAGCTGGTCTTGCTGCCTCGTCTCAAATATTATATCATTCGCCGATTCTTGAAACCGAGTTCTTGACCCCGGCCGAATATGACATTACTAACAAATACCGTTTCTGAAACTCAAAATTCTATTCTATAATAATAACATAGCTAACACTCACTCCTTCACTCTTTTCATCCTACATGTACTAATGATGATTTTGACAAATAACACCAACAATGCTCAGTCTGACAGTTCAATAGCGCAGAGGTCACAGGTTCAATTCCCAGGAGAAACATTCTTTTACAAGGACGAGATTTTACTCTTGACTTTTTGATATACATTTTGATGTTACAAGGTTAATTTTTGTTATTGTTTGATACTTTTTTTATCAGTTTAGATTTTATAATAATTTTCTTTTTTTCTGTTTAGGTCGTCATTTTTTGCTCCCTTTTTTCAAATAATCATTTATTTAACTTGTAAAATAAATTTACATTTGAAAACGTCATTTTTTAAGCTCGAGTAGCAGCTTTCACTACGCTGACCTCCCTGAGAAGAACGAACAAGAAACTCCAGGAATCGCTCATTTCAAATAAACTTAAATGCTATGGAATACACTTTAAATCAAATTTGTGTGGAATCTAGAGTCATGTCGTCTTTCCACACATCCATATCTAACACGTAGTCTAGAATTTTGCAATATGACTGTTCAATTAAAATACTTTTAATGTAATTTTTAAGCTTATGAAACGGTAATCTTAATATGCGCTTCGGAATCTTATTGTAAAAACGTATACATTTTCCCCATAAAAGAATCGTTTACATTAGTTAAACGAAATCGTGATACCATGAGTTTGGCCTCAACACTGTCATCAAAACTTAGATCTTTGTTAACTATATTAAACCTTCACGAGTTCTATTAAAATTTGAGATTATTGCATGGTTACAATATTTCAAATCCAGCGTATATTATCGTTAAATTACATGGTAGCTTTATGTCTTAGTTAAATTGCTGGGTGTCATCAAAAAACAACATCTATAGAATTATATTGCTCCATTGAATACCAAGATAACTACGTGGTACAGTGATTTACAACTACAATTGCACAAAGGTTATGGGTATTCCATAGAACAATATTGACTAATATTTCGTTACTTTCGTTACGTTACATGTGGGGTAAAGAGGCAGATATTCAAACCATATTTGTGAAAACGAGCGATTGGTTCTGTGTACCATTTAAGCTCTCGGATTTCTCTCAAAGAAAAGGTTAAGGAATAAAATAAATTAACCTTAGAGCTAAGTCCAAACTCATGACACCATGATTTAGTTTAACCAAGGTAAACGACTCTTTTATGGGGAACTGTATACGTTTTTACAATAAGATTCCGGAGCATATATTAAGATTACCATTTCCTAAGTTTAGAATCGACATAAAAATATTTTGATTGAAAAGTCGTACAAAATTGAAGACTACGTGTTAGATAAAGAAGTATGGAAAGACGACATGGCTCCAGATTGCACAGAAATTTGATTCAAAGTGTATTCCATAGCATTTAAGTTTGTTTAAAAAGAGCAATCCCATGAGTTTCGTACTCGTTCTTCTCAGGGAAGTCAGCGTAGTGAACGAGCTACAGCTTAAATGTGACTTTTCAAGTGTAAATTTATTTTATCCGTGGAATAAATGATTATTTGACTTTGACTTTGACTTTGTTGCGTAACGGTTATACGGTTGTAACCACAGACCACATATGGTGGTAACAAAAAGAGTAATTATCATCATCATTATCATCATTATCCCTTTTATAAGTCCCACTGCTGGGTACGGCTTAGGCAACAGTCCATGCGGGCTGGGGACTTTGCACTTGTTCGACGTGCAGGTTCCATCACGATGGTTTCTTTCATCGAAAAGCTTTCATGGTAAACAAATTAAATATTGCACACAAATTCCGAGAATCTCAAAAGGTACGAACCCGGACTCGAACTAACGGCCTCTGCTTGAGAGGCCGTATGTCAAACCATTAGGTTACCACGGTTTCTTCAAAAAAGCCATAATATAATTGTTTGTGAAAATAATAAACAACTGTAGTAAATGATTTTGGTCGCCGTACAAAGAGACGGTGTGGAAAGCATTTTCAACCTCATTGTCAATGCCGACTTTACCCACTGCTGAGCATAGGCCTCAAAAAGTAAGTTGTCGCCTACCACAATCTTGCGCTATTCTCACACATCAAGGGATCGCGACATTGAAGATGTCGTTCACCCATTTCATTGCAAAACGTATCACATTTTGTATATTTCCAATCTATTGTCACCTTAATTCATTCACCCACACTTCTCGCTTACCATGCTACGCTTAAATTTTGTAATTTGTATGTATTCTAGATGATGTTACGTTCTTAATACACTTAGACAGAGTAAGCCTGGTGATCCTAGTTACCTGGTATTTTACATGAAACGTAACAACGGGCTTTTTTGAGAGATTTGATTTTGAGAGATTACAATGCCCTTACAGAGCTAATGTTGAGAACCGCCACTAACTTGTATGAACTTATATGCTACAACATTGATGCAATAAAGATTATAACTATGAGAAATAAAGCATGTTACATATTAAAGTATTGTACGTATTGTAGGTATTATTTACAAAGAGCAACCCTTACAGTTTCTTGTTCAATCTTCTCAGGAGAATCTACCTTACAAATGTGCAGTAGAGTTTAATCTGGTGGAATTACAGGCACTTATGGAACTTGTCAACAACAACTTGTCAAAGTGTAATTTGCTTACCTATGAAGTAAAGATAATTTGACACTAACTTTGATTTTTTTCCAGAAAAAATTGACATACTCGCACTTGGTTATTTTTTATAGGTCATCCACGCAGCGGCGGCGCGCCGGCGCAGGTCAGCGATGCACGGTCACTGCGCAAGTGTTACGAACGATTCCATGCAAAGGCAAAACATGTTGCCTTCAGTAAAAAAAAAAGTAACAGGTATTGTCATTAACAATAAATTGTAAATTTAAGAATTTAGAAAGAACACTCTTAACAAGTTGCTTCTGCAAATTACAAAAAGAAAGACTAAATGTTCTTCATTTCGAAGGCAAAACCGTACCTTTTGGTATAATAAAACCGCATGCAATCCGTATACGTCAAAAATACTTTTATCACAAAAAAATCGTAAAAATAATACAAGCTACGGAAAACAAATTACATATGTGAAAATTTTCAGTAACAGCTCACCGCAACAGAAAAAGCAAAATACAATACATTATTCACGTTACAATAATGCAAAAAGTGACCTCTTAAAAGTAACGACAATGCAGTTAAAATATCTCAACCATAACATTATTTCGTTGTAATAACTCTGGATATCCTGCACAGAGGGTTATTTGGGGTTATCTGTATAATTCTCCTATTTAAGCGTAGTTTTCTGTAGAATATATTGAGCCCCGCCTTGTTTTACCATCGATATTCCCTTCAGACTTACTTAAGCGCTTTTCGTCATCTTTTATTACGCGCACAGCCCAGGAATGGAACTCCTCGCCTACGACTGTGTTTCCGAACACATAGAACCCGAATACGTTTAAGGTGCGACTAAATCGACATCTTCTGGATAAGCTCGTTCCATCGTAGATCCAATCTTGTATGCAGGGAGTGGTCAAGGGCAAGTTCATTTAGATTAAAAAAATTTATCGAGCAATTTCTTTCGTAGAACCTTAAAACCTCTCTACTTCTTATGGGACCAGAATTATGTTGGCTTTAGAAAATATATGGCGGAGATCTTGGTATTTCGAATTTCGATTTCTTTTTACTTCCATTAGAATCTGCCTAAGATATGAGTGAACATTAGTTTACGACGGGTGGCCAAACGTGGATTAATTATACGAAATTATTTTCTCCGGATTTACTAACATTTCAGACTCGTAACAATTTTTTTTATGATATCAAGTGATGGTAAGCGACACGCCTGTCCGCAGCAGTTGTAGTGACAGTCAGAGCCTTAAATCGCAAAGATCTGAGGGGCACTGCCACTGCACCCGTCACTCTGAGACATAAGCTGACAAGTCCTTTGTGCCTGTAATTTCACCAGCACTACCCTTGCTTACTTACTGCTTGGCGTGGCGGTAGAAATAGGTAAGATGGCATTACTTCCCTGGACGAACTCTTTCACAAGAACCTCTACTGCTGCTAAATGGTCCTACGATCATGTTGTGTCATGGTCATGGTTCTTATTTTGATTTTAACGAGTCTATCATATGTTGAATAAAATTATTAATGTTTGTAGATTCAATTTGGCACACACCGCTCGAACGCGCACGCAAACGGCGCAATATTAAATTAAATAGCGATTTATCACAGTCCCTATTAGTATGACATTATGTCATAGCCATTAGATGCAATCTTGTCATAGAATCTTCCTACCATATTGACAACCTTTTTGCTCACTACTCAGATTGTGTTTTATTATTTATCCTATTTTCCCCCACTTTCATACATCTTTACCAGCTATAAGCATGCGTATAGAGTATTCTTCATTCTCAACCCATTTATACGTCCCACTGCTTGGCACGGTCACGATGTTTTGATTCACAAAATCTTCATGGTAAATTTGAAATTAAATTTCGCACATATATTCCGAGAAACATAATGGTGCGAACCCGGATTCGAACCCACGGCCTCTGATTGAGAGGCGGTAAGTCAAACCGTTAAGCTATGACAGCTATTTTAGAGTACCAATGGGAACTGTGTGATTTCGCTTGATCACACAAATTTCTATGATACCCTTACAGATGAGGTCGATACACCTGAGAAGCAAATAGCGTGAGCAGCCATTTCTGTAATAAGGTGATGCTCCACAGTCTTGACTCCAGGAGCCTAACCATATCAATCGGAAGTCAGCCTGGCAGTCAGCGTGAAATTATTTGGTATTACACATTTTTGAAATCCATTTCAGAACTTCGGAATATATTGTTTCAGAATCATTGCTTGTCCTTCCACTAAGTAACCACCTCTCTTTACTTCTCCACGCAAGCGTACACAATATTAATAACCTTACATTGCATAATTTTTCCATCTTTTCAATACCTTGTATTGTACGCTTTAGTTATTTATAATAAATACACATAGCTAATTCACTGATTCACATTGCTCAATGTGTCCGAGACAAGCCATTGTCTCAATTATAAGAACAATGTTCACACAAGCGTATTGTGTTCACAAACACTGTGGACATGGAAGACAGATTTCTATATACTGTATATACATCACACAGGGTCCACCGTCCATCATCTATTCAATCAGTCTGCGATTAAATAACAGCTTTAATGGATTACGATTAGTTCGTTTGTTCTTTAAATTATTTACTTCATAGCTACAAAAGGACCAATAGCTACTGGTCCTTGAAGGTGTATTTGAAGGGTGACCGCCCTGGGTCATTTAAGTGCCAACTCATCAATATGTGCATCCTACCCATCGTAACCACCGTGTACAGACATGGTCGGTGATCGAGTTTCAGAAGTCTAAACTCAAGATTTGCCAGAGGGCGACGGAACGCAGCATTCTGGGCTCTAAGCGTATTAATCGTACAATAGTTATAGTACGTACGTACAGTACGCAATACAATGCTGCATTCGATGACTAGCATTGCTAATGTGGGGAGCAAAACAGGCAGGCTTAAAGGAGATTGGGCAGACCACGGTAGCCGGATGCAATCCGAGAAGTGGGCGAACGTTGTCACTCCTTGGGTGCCCGAGAATGGCCAAGAAGACGTTGGCGGGACAATCTTGATGAGTTTGAGTGGATGTGGTGGGCGATCGCCAAAGACAGGAAGCACCGGAGGATTTTAGCGGAGACCTTTATTCAGCAATGGGACATAATAGGTTAATAAAATAAAACTTAAAAAAAACTACAAAAGAGGAATTCACAGAGAGCGGTCGTGCAATTGTTCACTTTCCAAGACACTATAACAAAAAGCCTATCTTGTCGATGCTTTATAAGACCATCGACCTCATATTTTAATATGGCAACCTTCCCAACTAACGTCAGTGCCTCTGCCACAAGTTTACTTAGCGTGCACTGCAATCGCGCGTTTGTATCGACGCAGTAGTTCGTTTACATCGATGCAATCGCCTATAAACCGCAAGTGTAGCGACACGATCGCGCGTTCGTAACAAAGTTGCCGTGTATAACCACTCAATGAGAGGCGGCTGAAAAGTAATCTACCTATGTGCAACCAATCTACAATGATATCTACGTAATGTACTAGCGTTATATATAAAATAAGAGACTATATGGTTACTTTTTTTTTCAATATGAAATTACATAGATTATATTTGTTAGAAAGGAAGTTAAAAGTTAGAAAGGATCTGTTAAGAGAAAATTTGTTGTTCTTTTTTCTTCCGCCATTTTCTCCGTGCAAAGCGAAACGCGATAATTAAAAGAGTGTCACTAATTTTGAAAAAAGGATAAACAAAGAATGCGTCACAGTATATAACCAGAGATAGAGAAGAAATGTCATTTAATTTGTTGGAAAACTAATCTGCCAAATTATTACGGTGACAACTGCGCTCCGATTGGCCAGACCGAATTCGAAACAATTGACGGGAGTCGTCCATTGTTTCACTTCAAATCGACCAGTTTAACTTAAGCTTAATGGACGAAAATAAAAAAATATATGTTTAATATTTAATTACCGATGAAATGTAATTCCGTTTGTTTTGTAATTTGATATTGATGCTGTTTTTCCCTCACCACCAAATGAAACAGCCCCCCATTGTTAGATATATTCATTGCAATAAATACGTAATACGAGTATTATTGGAATATACGGAGATGTACAGGTCAGTTGTTCGCGCTGTACTATTTCAGTTTTCTAATTAGTGATATCAACGCAAACGAGAGTTGATATTTAAAAGTGATATAAGGCCCATTTGTCTGATGAGTTGCCAGGGATATTTCGTCTTTATTTCTGGTTATAACATAAGAGATCACTTTTCAGTCGCCCCTAGTAATTAAATCGGTTACATTAATCACCGCTTATCATCTGATGATTATCTCATCAAACGCAAGTTTTTTAACAACTAAATGACCTGTTACACCACCGTGAGAACACGAAAACTTAATAATTATTAAAATATAAAAATATATAAACTATCCAATTCATATATTACAGTAAGAAATGATCACACGTTAATGACTTTACTTAAGTCGGCAAATTGCTATGTCTCTACCTTACGAAAGTCACCGGCTAGTTATTTTGTCGCCAAAGAAAAACGACCTTTATTTTTTTAATCAAAAAGTCCTCTTCCGCTCACAAATATCTTTGTTAGTTAAGCCACACTTTATGACCATAAGGTTTATTATTATGGTTATATGCATATCAAATGCTTTAATTGTTTTAACACATCGTTAAGTGGGTGTAGTTAGTAACAAAATAATAAATGTTAAATTTATAACTGACTTTTTGTACGCATGTCGTACGAGGTGTGAAGAAAGATTAACTATTCCAAATGTAGTTAAATCTTGTTTCGAACTAAACGTGTTGTTTTAACTATGTTGCGTTTGTAAGTTCAAAGAATATTTGGGTTCATAGTTTTCGTGGTGTCGACATTTTTTTTCCGTGGCCTAGCGGTTGATATTGCAAACGATTAGAAAAGGAGGTCCCAGATTCGATTCTCAGCAAGACCAATTTGGTAAACGAAATTTTCCAAATTGGTTCTGCTCTTATTGTGCCCGCAGTTAAAAACATTGCTCTAGTATACATAGATATTTTTTTATAAAAACAAGTGACAGAACGAACAAGTCGTGCGCCTGGTAGTAAGCGACACGCCTGTTCATAACGATTGTAGTGCCATTCAGAGTTTTTGATCGCAAAGATCTGAGGGGCACTGCCACTGCGCCCGTCACCCTGAGACATCAATTGACAAGCCCCATGTGCCGGTAACTTCACCACCCTTCAGCACCCTTACCCTTCAAAACCAGAACACAGTAATGAAGACATTACTGCTTGGCGGCAGAAATAGATAAAGCGGCAGTAATATTCTGGACTAACTCTTTCACAAGGAGCTCTACTGCTAGAACTAGAACTACTGTTCAGTTGACATAAAAAAAGATTTCGTATACATATTTATTTATTTATTTGGTTCGCCGACAATGAGTACAATAAGATAATTATACAAAACATAAATACAATTGGCCTATTACTTAGAGGAGAACATCGCATGCACAATAATCTGTTTAGTTTTTTTACATAATGTTAATATTGTATAAAAATACTTATTAAGAGATAAAATAGAATCTATAACTATTAGTGCAATACAAGTCCTTTAAGTAATTTCAGAGACATAGTAGCCAAATCAGCTGAATAGTAATATTGCATATAAAGTGTATACATCCGAGAGAGGGGACAGTGCAATCGGAGATTTTTAGCCGTGGGGCGACGGCTTAAGAATACATTGTCGCCTCCCCATACATGCCCGTGGGGGTCGTAAGAGGCGACCGAGGGCGTCACAAGTGTCCATCTGCTTAGCATTGTGGTAGGCTCTGTGCCGACTGGATAGCGACCACAGTACACACGGCGGAAAACCCTCCACAGTGAAACGCTTTTGCGAATCGCGTTCAGGGATCAGTTGGTGTACATCCAGTGCATTTGGCCAGACCGGCAAAATGATAGTGACGGAGTGAAGATATTTGTGTTTTCCATCCGTTACTCTCATCTCTGGACTGTATTCGCACTTTCCATCAGGCGCGGTGCAGTCATTTTGTCGAGTCGCAATAAAAATAAAAAAAAAAAAAAAAATAAAAAAGATTAGTGCGATGTTTTGGAATGCAAAACTTCTTAAAAACCCCAGTGACTAATTTCTTCAAAAAAGCAAAGTCGTGCATTTTGCGTCTTGTTTCAAGCGTAGTAAACCCAAAATGGTTTAAACGATCTGTACATGAGTTTCTTGGACATATTGCAGCTGTAGGTCAAGTGATAATTGAATCTTTTCTGAAGTTTCTCAATACTTATGCTATGAACATTGTACCACGGTGACCAGACTACGCTGCAATACTCCATAGATATATGGAGTACCTATTGAATACAGCGGTTTTCTTATATAATTTCGAGGCAAGTTTGTGGTTTCTTTTTCTAAGTAAAATAAATAAATAAATAAAATAAGTAAGTAAGTAATCAATTTTACTATACATTTTTTCTAAAGTGATGGATTCATCACTTTCACTGTTCAATCAAACAAAGTCATTTGTGGTTGTAAGATTAATTTTTGTGACAAAGCCCATGTCCTTCTTCTAGGTTCCATCTACCTCTATACCAGAGTTCATCAAAATTGGTACAGCTGTTAAGGCGTAACAGACAGACAGATATACTTTTGCATTTATAATATTAGTTTCAATTGTACAAACCACAACACCACGGCAAATTAATTTCGCTTCGTCTTATATCATCACAGTTTCATAAAATCTTTATTTTTTTTTCAGCTTACCTACAGAAGTATCCAATATCGATAATATACAATAGAACAAATTCTATGAGACACAGCTGGACTTATAAAACAAAGGATGATGTCACAATATGTTGTGGTCTCTGTGGTTATTTTGCTACTACATAGTTGACTAGCTTTTCGCGCGACTGCGCCAGCGATCTTTTTCTTTTGTTTAAAAAAAAGGAATAGTGTGAATTCTAGCAACCCACCAACCTTCGTTAATAAAAATTTTGAATCACAAAAGATCTCTTGTAATCTCGGATTTAATATGTTCATCAGACGACCTCGGTGGTCTAACGGGTTAGATTTCCGGTTGGATCAATTTAGGAAATGAACTTCTCTAAATTGTTTCAGGGCTGAGTGTTCTGGGTACCCCAGAGTGAATTCCATTGCTCTGGTCTCATAGTACAGGAGATTCCCTTGTCTGGGACCAGACAATTGTTACGGCCGTATAGCATTATTATTATCATCACCAAACAATTTATACGTCTCACAGCTGCGCACAGGTCTCCTCTCAGGCTATTTTAGGCCATTGTCCGCCTTCGCCCAATGTGGTTTGGAGATCTCACACGTATTCCGAACCTTCTTCGACGTGCAGATTTCTTCACGATATTGTCCTTCACCGAAAAGCTCATGGTAAATTTCAAATTAAATTTCGTACATAGATTCCGAGAAACTCAGAGGTGCGAACCCGGATTCGAACCCAGGGCCTCTGCTTCAAAGGCGGTAAGTTAAACAATTAGGCACCACGGCTATTTTAGAGTACCTATAGGCACTGTGTGATTTTTCTTGATTACATAAATTTCTGATACCCGGACAGATGTGGTGGATACACTTGAGAAGTAGATAGCGTGAGCAGCCATTTCTACGATAAGGTGATGCTCCACAGTCTTGACTCCAGGAGCGTAACTATATCATTCAAAAGTCAGCCTGGCATTTATCGTGAAATGAATATTACATATTTTCGAAATCAATTTCAGAACTTTAGAATATAGTGTTTCAGAATCGTTAACTATCCTTCCACTACATTATCACAGCTCTTTACTTCTCCACGCAAATGTGTACACTATTAATAACCTTAATATATTAATAACCTTAATATAAAACTTAATATATTAATACCTTCCTACTTCCTACCCACAGTATTTGACCCGAGAAGCCTAACATATCATTCGAAAGTCAACCTGGCATTCAGCGTGTAGTGAATATTACACATTTTTGAAATCTATTTCAGAACATCAGAATATAGTGGTTTATTTATTTGGCAAACCAACAGAATTACAGATATATGACCACACGCAAAATAGGCGCTTTGTCGTCTAGTTGCGGAAACCAGCCCTTTGCACCAAGTACCAAGTACCAAGTACAGATATATGATTATTCTAGTTATTCCATGTACTATTTATTGTTCTTATTGGAATACATATTCCAATTATAGGTAACCTCGAACCTATATCAAAGTGCTGACTTGCAGAATACAAAAATTTCAAATATTTAAGAATTTCAAACATTCATTAGACCAAATTTAATAAAAGAAAGTAAAAGTAAATATATGATTAAAATTAATTCAAATTAAAAAAGCGGATGTAAAATTGACTAAAATTAATTTAAATAAATCATTTTATATTGGGTTTAAATTAAAAAGAAATGAAAATACAAGTTATTCATAAACTTATAATTATCTAATAATAAATATAAATATTAGACAACATCACACGCATAACACTTGTGTCATGGAAATCGGTAAACAACAACGGTACCACATACACCCAGTCCCGAGACAATACAGAAAAGTTAATTTCTACACTGACCCGATCAGGGATCGAACTCGGGACCTCAGAGATGGCGATACTATGAACACTATGCAGACCACTCGATCACAGAGGCCGTCGATATCGTTTATATTAAATGTAAAATTATTTAATAAAACAAATCGGGAAAGTAATAAGAAACCTGTGACTCGTGATAAACCTATTATACTTAATTAACATTTGCAATTATACATACACAAATGATAACACCTATTTTCTGCTATCAAACAGTAATATGAGCAGTACTGCGTTCCGGTTTTGAAGGGTGCTGGTGAAATTACAGGCACATGGGACTTGGCAACCAGACGCTGATAAGCAATAACATTTTACAAACATAAACTAAGTGATCTGAAACCTCCAAATAATAAAAAATTATAAAAGAGTTTACATAAATCCACTAACCACTTTGGCTCAAAAATCTTTATACGCCACTTTCTCAAAACCATGATCATGTTGGTAGACACCTTATAGCTAGTCAGCATCCAACTTAATATGTCACAGTTTCTGTGTGCTTCTGATCTTTGCTATTTAAATAAGCTCTGGGAGGCACTGCCACTGCCACCGTGTCAAAGCAAAACACTAATATCAAAATCAGCATATTGAGAAAAAGCTGCAAAAAATATTTTTCTTAATGACATAAAAATTAGGTTTTAAAGAATTCTATCCAGGCATGATAATTTTGTACTTTACAAAATAAGCTACTTTTAAAGAAACGAACAAATTCATTTTCTTTTGATAACTACAAATGAAATTACAAATATTGTACAGAGCCTTACAGTGTGTTGGTTTGACACGATATTTCTATGGACAGTTGCGTCGTTTAACACCAGGCGTACGACTTGTTAGTCCAGTCATTTGGTATCGTAAAAGAAAAACAAAATTATTAACTTCCGGATCATAACGATACATTGATATCGTGTTGAAAAAAAATGTCGAAACTGTGTAATTTTATACCTTCTTTTGAAAAAGATACGTTCTATTTACTTGTTACGTTGTTCTCAATCTGATTCCGTAATTTCGGATATAAAGCCGCGTTCACACTTTACCCGGAAATATCCCCTCTGCACATCCTTTAACATAGAAATAAGAGCAAGTATAAAACCTCATGCGCATCCTCGCTGCGCCAGTCGCTCGCGCGCGCGTAACTTAACCGTTACATACGAGAACTTAGCTCATACTTAGAACTAACTTAAAACGTAAGTTCAATTACAAGTTGCGTGTGTGTTTTTGTTGGTGTTTACTTTTCTTAGGAGTTACAAAGTGAGTGTGGTGCTTCCAGATGTGAAAATTACAGTTTTTTTTTATAATTCCACTGCCGAGCACGAGTCTTTTGGGAGAGGGTGTAAAGCTAGTTTTTATAAGTGAAAGCGAAGCTAATTTTTGGGGAAAAAACGAATTTTTAGTGCTTATTTTTAGTGCAGTGTCGCATAGACTTATTAAAGAAGTCAGAAACTCTGGAAGCACTGCATCTCTATATTCCTTTGAACAATAAAAATGTGTAAGGATTTTTCAGCATTTCGTTGCAGGATTTCATTTTTTGATATTTTCTGAAAAAAAGTCAATAAAAATAATTAATAAAACTAGGAAGTGAAGTCAATTGATAAATGAGAAATTTCAATAAATCCAACAATTGAATTATTTGATTTATTGGCATTCCGGATTGTGTCAATGTTGGAGAATATCGCCTCTGCTATTTAAAAAAAAATATATTTATTTTTTAGGCCATAGGTTCCCAAAATATCTGGCTCACCGCCCACTTACGCAAGATAAAAATAATTTCATTGCCTACCACCACAAAAAAAAAATCATATATATATACATAGGTAGTTTCTATAGATTTTTTTTTAATGCGGTAGCAGCAACGCCCGCCAAGCGCTTCCGAGGCCCCTACCCCTAGGACTTTTCAGCGCCCACTGGGGCGCCACTTTGTAAAACTAAGATTTAGGCCATGATAAAAGCGAGAATCTACAATATTTACCCAAAATAATGACTTAGGATATGAAACAAATTTTTCCGGATATAAATCGTGTATATTTGCTTGTTTTTTTTTTCAAACAAGCCAACGTTTTAAGTCCTTTATAAGTAAAAGGTCGAGCCGTGACCATGCGTACGGTAAATATCTATAATATAATATCGCTTGTACACCTAAAATGTTGGGACAAACACTTGAGACCGTCATTTCGGAACTGATAAGAATCGGGCGCAACCGCTCTACATATAACTAAATTAATAGCAATATTGTAACATGTCGAAGACTTTCTAGAATAGTGGCCTATCACAAAAGCACCGAATTAATCAGAAAGATGGTTTAAAATAAAACTGAAACGTCTTTGTCGTGGAATGTTGACGAATCGTAGATCACACCAATGTTGTTGTGATTGTCTTAAGGAATGAACAACGGAACTATTTTGAATTGGAATTAGAAGAAAAAGTTATTTTTATTACGTTATCATTCTAGCGCTTCCCCAAGTGTTCTAAATTCCTTTATCACATGATGATGAAAAACACCATGAGAAAATCTACGTGTAGGGAGTTTAAAGCACTTGGAAAATGTGTGGTTAAATTCAATAGTAACAGTTTAAATGAATAATTAATACGTGTTAGTGTTTTACAAGACAGTAAAAAGGAAAATAACATAGTCAATATGTAGACGTTTTAGCTTGCCATTGTGCCGAATATCGCGTATATTTTTGTTTTTTATAAACTAACCAACGATCATGGCAGTCAATTGACAAATACTGACTAGATTTGTTTGTTTTGCTTGATGTGTGTATATATATCACTTGTAACCTGTAAATGATTAGATTTAAGTTAAATTGTCGATGTATTGTTTTGTTGTACCTTATGTTCAAAATTATGTTCCGACAATGTCCGACAGAGAACACAGGCGGAGTCTGAGAAGCCGCACTAGGCTCAGGCTTCATCTTTGTCAGAACTCATAGCTCATAATTTATTAGTACATAATATCGTGTGATTTTCTATGTATATGTGTGGGTGTGTATGTTTGATGTATAAAGTCCTATTTATAGGAAATGAAACTATTTTTTCGGATTACATCGTGTATATTTGTTTTTTCAAACAAACCAACGTTTCGGGCCCTTTACAAGACCCATGGTCACGGTTGACTGAGGTGGTACAGTCATCACCCAGTTATGTCTAATATTATTAATGCGAATTACCCATGGGACATGTAAAGGGCCCGTAACATTGCTTTATTTGAAAAAACAAATATACGCTAATTAAAACCGGAAAAATAGTTTCATTCCCTATGTGTAACAATTGCGAAAACTTAAGTACTCGAAAAGTCCTATTTAATTTCATTTAATAAATGCGATTCTAAATCCAGAAAATAATAACTTTTTCGTAAAAAGAACCGACCTCAGAAGTTTTATAACATTACATTTATTTACCAAGTTTTTTTGAAATCGGTTAACGGAAAGTGAATTAAATCCAATAAATCGGATTCATCCATTAATTTGCTACTCTTGGAAGTGGAATTTATTCTTCAAAATTGATGGGAACTGAAAGCGCGCACCCCTGCTGGTGCGGCTTGGAATGTTTTGTAGGATTGTGGCCAGGAGAGTAGTAGCCTCCGCAGCCTCCATACATCGTACTTAGTAAGTTTAAAGTTCAAAATTCCAAAGGGTAAAAAGAAATAGTGGTAATAAATACAATTCTATAAATATTATTCGCGTCTTATTAATATTTGTGATCTTTAAAATATTTGTCGCTCAAGATGTTTTTGGTAACTGGTACACGGTTCAAAAAATGAAGACGTGTACGCGGCCGCGTTCGAGCAGGAGTGACGATAGATCGAAGCAAAATTAGAATGGCGAGACAAAGGAATTTAAAAAAGATTCAAAATTTAAAAACGTGGCCAGGAACCGGAGAAAAGTCGATAAAAAGATGGGATGACGATATAAGAAGGTCATATCGTCACAGGACCACTACTAAGGTATACCCTTTCCAACAAAAAAGAATCATCGATATCGGTTCACAAATGAGAACCCCCTCACTTTTTAGAAGTTGTTAATAACTTTTTTTAGCAAAAAAAATCGACCTCAAAGTTAGCTTATCGGCTTTTTTATTGAAATTAATAAATAAAAAATAAAATAAAATAACTTTATCTCAGACATCAAAAGATGGTCCATTCAAAAGTGTTAGTTAAACAAAATTAAAATCATAAGGATCTACGTGTTACTCTACAATAAAAATCCATATGAAAAAATAAAAATATAAAATAAAAAAATAAAAAATATATACGAGTATATGGAATTACATCTATTTGCCAAGTTTTATTAAAATCGGTCATCGGAAAGAACGCGAAACCGGATTCATAAAATTTGAATGGGAATATTACGTAGATACCCTATCACAAAAAAAATACAGTCGACTTAAGAAGGATGGACAGACAAAGGAGACTTTTCGAAGTCGGTTATAAACGAGGTTCATTTTTATGAAACTTAATTCTTTTCCACCGATTGCGGTTAAATAAAAAAGTGATTACAACTTTCAAGCAAAGTAAGCAGATACCACGGATGTCTCCAGATTTATTTGAAATAGATTACTTAGCACTCGTATGATGTAATGAAACTATCTTTTCTAATGTTCTGAATGTGATACTTACTTATAAGTCGTAGAAATTAAATTACTTTAGTCGTTAGTCGTTTTTCACTAAGAAACTACGTTACTAACTATTGTTAAATATTTATTACAGGTATATTCTACAGAACACAATGTACAACACGGCTCTAAGAAAGGTAAGACGTTGTTTGAAAATAACTATCATATTTGTGTATAGACATTAAACTATTTTTCCCGGGTTTAAATCGAGTACATTTTTTTTTCCAAACAAACCAACGTTTCGGGGCCTTTACAGGTCTTATGATCACGGCTGAATGAAATGGCTGTAGGGTGGTTTACATCAAGAGTCGATACTATATGTATATACTACCTCAAATTTTTCCCGTACTTATACGGTTCATTTGGATTGATCGATCACGGGTTAGTCAACCCGTCGGCCAGCGGCAGATGACAGCACTAAGAACAGACTCACCCTCTTTCGACGACAACCGCGATGACTCGGGAAACTAAAGTCGAAGCATTTTTACTTTTATTACTGTAAGTAACTTACTTCAGTTTCGCGATACCGTGCGTATGATTTGTCGCAAAAAGTGAGAGACATTTGAAAAACGTATATCGTATTCGTGTCTATTTAGTTCAGTTGATATAAAAAAAATCATTTTCACACCGTGCAGTAATCAGTATTAATATATATTTAATATATATTTTTCTAAAGTGATTGATTTATTTATGTGGTCTGTGGATTTAACACTTTCATTGTTATGCGGAATTAACCAAAGCCATTTGAAGTAGTACAGATTTTAATATTAGACAATGTTTGATGACCGATGTGATCTCAGACTATTAACAATCGGAAACGTTAATAACTTTGTCATTAATTTAAACGCGGTGACAATTATATGGTTAATTTTATGTCTAATAATAATAAGTTTAAATAACGCCGAAATAATATACATATATGAAAAATTGTTTAAAAACTCAGACACTGTACGTATAGTAACTTTTTATTAATCAATAAATTGTTTAGTGTTTTTAAATAGCATACAATTTTTCTCAAACCTTAGAGCGTTCGCGCACTTCTTCCGATTCCGAATCCGAAAAATTACGGTCCGAAATATCACAGGGATCATTTTATTATTCGTACTTTCTCGTATTCTAATCGGACTTAGTGCACAAGCGACATCCGAAGTGGGTCCGAGTTCTCTAAATAGTAAATTCTTTTATGCATAAAGAAATTCGTAAAAGAAGCACGCATCATTGCTTTATACACACTGTACACGCTCGTCGGTTAAGGGTACGGTAGACTTGGTCTTTATTTTGACCGTCTTTGATTTGGTATAGTAAGTTCACCTTGGTGGACTCTTATCGGTTAACCCGCTCACATTCGCCATATAAATCTGCATCATCAATCTTATTTCACTCATCCTCTCTAGATGTCCGAACCAACTAAACATCTCAACATTTGTTACTTCAATTAAGTAGTATGGGAACAAAAACCGATAACTCATATTTTGACTTGTTCTTCTTTTTAATGTTAAACGGTAGTTTTTTTAGTTTATATGTGTCTATGAATAATTTATCCAACCTGAACAGCAACCGCTAAGTCTTCCTTAAAAATATATTTAATATGAAAACATGAAGATAGCAATTCCATTTATATTGGCTGAAAAAATCCATATTTAAAAAAAACTTAAGTTATTGTGAAAACAAAAGTTCGCGTAATTAAACATTTTCACTTATTAGAGGAACGCGAAATAGACTGCTAATCTAGCAGAAATTACACACAGTTATAAGTGAAATTACAGGCTTGTAATATGTCTGAATGCCCAACACGCACAACTTGAAAGTTTATACTGAGAAATAGCTGAAAAATATGAACAATTAGCGTTGGAGATTAGATAGATCTAGCTGCAACGGGAAGTGTAAACCGTGGCCCTCATTTTGTTCTTTGCCGGCGTCGTTACAAGAAGCCTATAGAAGAGCTAAGCTAAAGTGGACCTTTTTGCAAATCTTGGATTCAACATTCAAAAGACCATGATAATCCGGATATTAAGTTCAGCCCACACTGCATCTATAGTCACCCATAAAGATGTACTAAAGAGTTCCTCAAACAATAATAATAATAATAATAACGCGACCACACTCATAGCCCCGGACTAGGGAAACCCTGTTTCGCGTGTGCCATGGACACACACATACATAACCACAAATTATACCCAAACTCACGAGAGAAATAAATATAGGCCATACAAATATTTCTCCTGACCCGGAAATCGCACCTGGGACCTCTGCGTGGCAGTGGAGTAAGTGTAAGTGCAGTGGTATGGCAACCGTTCGACCACGGAGGCAGTCATCATCATCATCAGCTTACACGCATCCACTGCTGGACATAGTCTCCCCTAGAGCACGCCAACTTTCCCGGCCTTGTGCCGCCCGCATCCAGCCACTGCCCACCTTGCAGTCGGTCAGTCAGGTCGTCCGTCCATCTTGCCTTTTTTATTCTTCACTTAATGTTAGGACTACTGTTCTAGAGAACATGCCAGTCCTATCGTAACCTTATTCTAATTGTCATGCAATTTACATACTTGACATGACACTATTTGGCTATTGTTATTATATATTTGTAGTAAAAAAGCTTGATGACAATAAAAAATGTTTGACAATATTTCTTGATTTGGCTAAAGCATTTGACACGGTCTCTTTTCCAAAACTTGTAAGTGCACTGGAACGATATTTCGGCATACGGGGTTCACAATTGCAGTTGCTAAATGACTTTCTTCAAAATCGCTCACAAAGTGTGAAGATTGACAATATCATTAGCAACGAAGCAGCCATAACTTGTGGTATCCCTCAGGGTAGTACATTGGGTCCAACACTTTTTCTCTGCTACATTAACGAGTTGTGCAATCTTAATTTGAAAAACTGCAAAATAATTTCATACGCAGATGACACCACCTTAACTTTTCATGGGAATAGTTAGGAGGAAGTTGTTGAACTGGCTCAAAGTGGCTTTAATAGTGTATGTCACTGGCTGGCAGTCAACTCGTTGAGCTTAAATTCTAACAAAACAAAATTGATACCCTTCTCCTTAAAAATCCCTCTAATAACGTTAATCTTAATATTCTGGCTCATTCATGTTCGTTCCCGGTACAAACTTTGTGTTCTTGCCCTCCATTAGAGACAACGCGGTCGATTAAATATCTGGGTGTGTTAATAGATAATCGGTTGACATTTCTTTCTCACATTAATAATCTTGCTCAAAGGGTTAGAAAGCTAACCTATATTTTCAAACAACTTCGTCATGTGTTAGATGGCAACCTGATGAGAAATGTTTATCTAGCACTTTGTCACTCTATTATCTCGTACGGTATCGTTTCCTGGGGTGGCGCGGCGAAGTCGCACATGCTTGTGATAGAAAGAGCACAACGGTTGATTTTAAAGGTCTGTCTTTTTAGGCACCGTATGTATCCTACAAGAGATCTTTATTGTGAGACTGAAGTTTTAACCGTTCGACATACGTACCTTCTTGCTCTAATTGCTAAACAGCACTATTTGATAGAATATCGTACTGATCATCCTAAGACAATTACAAGACGATCCCATGAGGTATGTGGGGTGACTGCGGTGAGGACTTCTTTTGCAAAGAGGTTCAGTGGCTACCTGGGTGGAAGGTTATACAATTACGCGAATAAGGTTTTGAAAATATACTCGTGCACTCAAAGAGAATGTCAAATGCTTGTAACTCAATGGCTATTATCGAAAGACTACACGGAAACAGAAAACATTGTGTCACAATATTCTTTTATGTATTAATATTAGTACTCATATATATACAAACACCACCAAGTACAACATCTAAGTACCCCA